>NC_057799.1:175629053-175658689 GCF_018294505.1 Triticum aestivum
GCTCACTGTTCATCCCAGAGGCAGCATCGATCGCCTTCAGTTAGCAGCAGTAGCGAAGGAATCGCTCGATTGCGTTCAGTTAACAGCCATCGATCGATCGCTCGGGTTCAGTAACGCGTAGCTTGCAGTGCAATCGCTCGGGTTTAGTTAGAGCCCAACGCCTCGCTCGGGTTCAGTTAGAGCCAACGCCTCGCACACACGTGCGTACGTGTACGAGAGAAACGCGCAGCGCTCGGCCCCCGACCTCCCACCATAACCGGGAACTCCCCGAAAGTTTCCCCGCCCTCGCTTCTACCACGGGTTTTTCGTCATGGACGGCCCAAAGAATGTCATGCAGCTGCGTCTCCGGCCCACCCAGGACGAAAAGCCCATTTTCTGTCATGATTTTTTGTCATAGAAGTAGGAGCCCACCACGTCTATGATGATACCGGGTTTTGTCACAATTATCGTCATAGAAGTGTCATATGTATGACAGCAAAAAAATTCGTTCGGCCCAAAATGTCACGGATGTGTCTTTTTTTGTAGTGCCTGACTGATCCCAATGCTGCTCCGACTCACATTTTGACAACACTCGACTCCAAATAGGAAGAAGCGCTCATCCAGTTCCTCCATGAGAACTTGGACATCTTTGCATGGAAACCTTCTAACATGCCGGGTGTTCCCAGGGGGCTGGCTGAGCACCGTTTGCGAGTCGACCCAAAAGTGAAACCAGTCAAAGAACATCTTCGACGGTCCGCCGTGCAGAAGAGAAAAGCAATCGCTGAAGAAGTGGCTCGGCTGCTAGCAACTGAGTTTATCCGAGAGATTTATCACTCCGAGTGGTTAGCCAATGTTGTCATGGTCCCCAAGAAGGACGACTCACTTCGCATGTGCATTGACTTTAAGCATATCAATCGGGCCTGCCCGAAAGATCACTTTCCTCTCCCCTGCATCGATCAAATAGTCGACTCGACTGCAGGGTGTGAGCGCTTGTCCTTTTTGGACGCTTATTCCGGGTATCATCAGATCTGACTGTATGGACCCGACGAGATAAAAACAGCTTTCATCACTCCATTTGGGTGCTTCTGTTATGTCACCATGCCATTCGGCCTGAAGAATGCTGGAGCCACATTCACGAGGATGATTCAGAAGTGTTTACTCACTCAAATCAGTCGGAATGTGGAAGCATACATGGATGACATTGTGGTCAAGTCACGTAAAGGTTCCGACCTGTTGGCTGACCTTGCTGAAACTTTTGCCAACCTCAGAAGGTATGATATCAAGCTTAATCCATCAAAGTGCACATTCGGAGTTCCGGGCGGAAAATTACTCGGTTTCCTCATTTCCGAACGGGGGATCGACGCTAACCCAGAGAAAGTTGGTGCCATTCTCCGAATGAAACGCCCTGTGCGTGTGCACGATGTCCAGAAGCTTATAGGTTGTTTGGCCGCCTTGAGTCGATTCATTTCTCGCCTCGGTGAAAAGGCATTGCCTCTTTACCGACTGATGAAGAAGTCTGATAAGTCGAGTGGACTCCTGAAGCTGATGCAGCATTTGCAGAGCTCAAAGCCCTGCTTTCCACCCAGGCAGTGCTTGCTGCCCCAATCAGCAAAGAGCCTTTACTGCTTTACATCGCAGCGACTGGACAAGTCGTCAGTACAGTACTTACGGTCGAACGGGAAGAGGAAGGAAAAGCCTATAAAGTTCAGCGCCCAGTATATTATGTTTCTGAAGTTTTGACTCCATCAAAGCAAAGATATCCACATTATCAGAAGCTTGTTTATGGGATTTATATGACCACGAAGAAGGTTGCACATTATTTCTCTGACCACTCCATTACAGTTGTCAGGGACGCTCCATTATCAGAGATTCTGAACAACAGAGATGCAACTGGTCGAGTGGCAAAGTGGGCGATTGAACTCCTTCCCTTGGATATTAAGTTTGAGGCAAAGAAAGCTATCAAGTCCCAAGCAATAGCAGATTTCCTCGCTGAGTGGATCGAACAGCAACTGCCGACTCAAGTCCACTCAGAGCACTGGATCATGTTCTTTGATGGTTCCAAGATGCTGAATGGTTCCGGTGCTGGGGTGGTACTGGTCTACCCCCTAGGAGACAAGCTCAGATATGTTCTCCAGATTCACTTTGATTCCTCAAATAACAAAGCGGAATATGAAGCACTCTTATATGGGTTACTTATGGCCATCTCACTTGGCGTCCATCGCCTCATGGTCTACGGCGACTCAGATTTTCTAGTCAATCAAGTGATGAAGGAGTGAGACGTCAGAAGCCCAGCTATGACTGGTTACTGCAACGCGGTGAGGAAGTTGGAAAAGAAGTTTGAGGGGTTAGAGCTCCATCATATACCCCGACTGAAAAATCAAGCAGCCGATGATTTGGCAAAGATAGGTTCCAAGAGGGAAGCCATTCCCAGCAACGTGTTTTTGGAACACATTCATACACCCGCAGTTCAAGAAGATCCTTCCACTGAAGAGCCCCCGCAGCCTAAGAGTGCCACAGATCCGACTGAAGTCGAAGTCCCAGCCGTGGTCGACCTAATCATGGAGGTTTTGGTCATCACTCCCAACTGGACAGTGCCATACATTGCGTATATCCTTAGGAAGGAACTCCCCGAGGATGAAGAAGAGGCTCGATAGATCGTCCGTCGATCCAAAGCCTTTACTGTGATAAAAGGGCAACTGTTCAGGGAAAGCGTAACCGGAGTCAGCCAGAAATGCATAACACCAGAAGAAGGTCGAGTGATCCTCAACGACATCCACTCGGGGACCTGTGGTCACCATGCGTCCTCTCGGACCGTTGTGGCCAAAGCATACCGAGCCGGATTTTATTGGCCACGAGCAAATGAAATGGCAAAAGATATAGTCGACAAATGTGAAGGCTGCCAGTTTTACTCCAATATGTCCCACAAGCCTGTGTCAGCCCTGAAGACTATTCCACTTGTCTGGCCCTTTGCCGTCTGTGGATTGGATATGGTTGGACCCCTGAGGACTGGTAGGAGCGGCTTCACTCATGTGCTTGTAGCGGTCGACAAGTTTACCAAATGGATTGAAGCCAAGCCTATCAAGAATCTCGAAGCCAGTACTGCCGTAGCTTCATCAAAGAATTGACATTCAGATATGGAGTTCCGCACAACATCATCACTGACAACGGGTCGATCTTCGATTCTGATGAGTTTAGAGCCTTATGTGCTTCCCAAGGCACACGAGTCGACTATGCTTCAGCCGCCCACCCCCAGTCGAATGGAGAAGCAGAAAGAGCAAATGGCTTGATTCTCAAAGGACTGAAACCCCGACTGATGCGTGATCTCAAGCACGCAGCAGGCACCTGGGTCGATGAACTTCCATCAGTTCTTTGGGGATTGAGGACAACTCCCAATCGGTCGATTGGCCGAACTCCATTCTTCTTGGTTTATGGAGCTGAAGCTGTTCTACCGAGTGACTTGCTTCACAATGCACCCCGAGTCGAGCTCTTCTCTAAAGACGAAGCAGAACAAGCCCAACAGGATGCAGTCGATCTCCTAGAGGAGGAAGGAGAGATGGCCTTAATCCGATCGACCATTTATCAGCAAGATTTGCGTCGATTCCACGCCAGAAACGTGAGGAGTCGAGCCTTTCAAGAGGGAGACTTGGTTCTTTGAGTGGATCAGCAGAAACCACACAAGCTCGCCCCTGCTTGGGAAGGTCCCTTCATTGTCACCAGAGTTCTCCACAATGGAGCATACCATCTTTACAATGTCGAGCATCAGAAAGACGAACCATGGGCTTGGAACGCGGAGCTGCTCCGCCCCTTTTATACTTAAGTACTCATTTGGATGAGATGTAATAAGAAATACCTTTGTAGTTTGTTCATCAAAGACAAGAGCTTTACAGTCTTCCTAAATGGTTGTTGTGGCTTTTGTTTGCGTCTGAAATCCCCCAGTGGGTGACTTTGCCGCGAATCCGTTTCACCTAAAGTTTGAAAAATCCTACCGAGTGATGAGCAAGCCTCTCACTCGGGGGCTTAGCTACAGTCCAGTACTCGCCTAAGTTTGAAAAATCCTACCGAGTGATGAGAAAGCCTCTCACTCGGGGGCTTAGCTGCAGTCCAGTACTCGCCTAAGTTTGAGAAATCCTACCGAGTGATGAGCAAGCCTCTCACTCGGGGGCTTAGCTACAGTCCAGTACTCGCCTAAGTTTGAGAAATCTTACCGAGTGATGAGCAAGCCTCTCACTCGGGGGCTTAGCTGCAGTCCTGTACTCGCCTAAGTTTGAGAAATCCTACCGAGTGATGAGCAAGCCTCTCACTCGGGGGCTTAGCTGCAGTCCAGTACTCGCCTAAGTTTGAGAAATCCTACCGAGTGATGAGCAAGCCTCTCACTCTGGGGCTTAGCTGCAGTCCAGTACTCGCCTAAGTTTGAAAAATCCTACCGAGTGGTGAGCAACCCTCCCACTCGGGGGCTTAGCTGCAGTCCAGTACTCACCTAAGTTTGAAAAATCCTACCGAGTGGTGGGCAACCCTCCCACTCGGGGGCTTAGCTGTAGTCCAGTACTCGCCTAAGTTTGAAACACGCCGATATCCACAAGGACGACGAGGTGCAGGTCGACTGCAACCTTCTCCTTCGGAGCTGCGCCACAAGTACAATGTGCGCTCCACCCCTATCCGCAAGGACGGCAAGGTGCAGGTCGACTGCAACCTTCTCCTTCTAAGCTACGCCACAAGTACAATGTGCGCTCCATCCCTATCCGCAAGGACGACGAGGTACAGGTCGACTGTAACCTTCTCCTTCCGAGCTGCGCCACAAGTACAATGTGCGCTCCACCCCTATCCGCAAGGACGGCGAGGTGCAGGTCGACTGCAACCTTCGCCTTCGGAGCTGCGCCACAAGTACAATGTGTGCTCCATCCCTATCCGCAAGGACGACGAGGTACAGGTCAACTGTAACCTTCTCCTTTGGAGCTGCGCCACAAGTACAACGTGTGCTCCCTCCCTATCCGCAAGGACGACGAGGTCGACTGCAACCTTCTCCTCGGAGCTGCGCCATAAGTACAATAGCTGCATCTCAAGTACAAAGATTATTCCAATTGAAGAGCAAATTCCACTCGAAGGCAAACACAAGCATATGCAGAGATAAATCAAGTTCAGATAAATCCTAAAGTTCCGGACGACGGATCAAAAGTATTCGAGCATCAAGCCCGAAGAAGTTTAACAATTACACAATCACTCGGCATTCCGAGGCAAATAGAGGTGGAGCATAATGTTTCTCGGTCACGCGTCAGGAGAAGGACTGGCTGGGTCGTAGAAACTGTCAAGGTCTATGCTGTCTGCAATGCGAGTGGCAGCATCAAGGAAAGTGTCCATGAAGGATTGGAAGGTGTGCTTCTTTGTGTTAGCAACCTTGAGCTCCACCAGCTTGTCTTCTTTGATGTCTTTGAAGTGCACTCGGACCAAGGACAACGTGACATCAGCGCCACAGCGAGCAGATGACTTCTTCCATTCTTGCACTCGGTCAGGTATTTGATTCAGTTGAGCCATCAGAGACTCGAGGTCTTGAGACAGTTCCGCCTGAGGCCAGAGTTCAGTATCAACCCGAGTCATCGCTGCCTTCAGGCGGGCAAGATAAGCAACCGCGCTGTCCATGCGAGATTCCAGCCGCAGCACATTCATCGCAACATCATCCTTGACTGGACAATTTATGGGATCGAGACTCGTCTCGACCCGCCCAGTTTGTGCTTCAAAGTCTTGGCAAAGCTCTGCACAGTTGAGTAAATGGTGAGTCGACGATATGATCAGGCTTGACAGTCGACCGCAATAAGTCAGTGAATCATTGGTACCTTCAAGTTTTAGGACCAGCTTTGCAGCAAGGTAGCCCAGATAAGACTCCAACTCGCCCTTCTTGGCCTTGAGGCTCCCAAGCTCGTCAGTCAGTTTGTCCTTGTCTTTCTTCAGTCGCTCGACCTCCCGATTAGCGTCAGAAATAGCAGTCTTCAGCTTGGAGTTCTCTTCTTCTAACTTGCCGACTGAAGCAAGCTTCTTGTCAGCAAGCGCCGTTTTCTCTCGCGCTTTCTTCTGTGCAGTAGCAAGATCCAGATCCTTCTTCCCGAAAGCCTGCTTCATTTTCTCTAAAGAAATAACATTCTTCAGACGGGCTTGGAGTTGACGGTTTTCACTACATACATCTGCTCGAGTGGAGTCACTCTGTTCAAAAAATGGAAAGGAAAAGTGCTAGCAGTGAGATAGACAGTTGACGATTGGTTACCTCCCATGGAAGCTACTTCATCACGAGCAGTCTTGAGATTCTTCTTGGCCAATTCCAGATCAAGGTTGAGGCTGATTTGCTGCTTGTTCATTGTAGAAAGCTGAGCCCCAAGATCACAAGAGTTCTGCAGTATAAGCCATATCAGTTGACTGAGATAAAAAGGCATCACAGTGATAGCTACTCTAAGACTACCACCGAATCAAACATTCAACGGCAGTCTCGGGGACTACACCCAGTGGGTGCACTTAGCGTGCCCCCACTGGTTTGAATAAACACTCGACATGGCCTGCCCAGCGCGAGAGTAAAAAAAGCAGTTCTCAGACCATAGTCGACTGCCCGCAGTCAACCACGGTCTCGGGGACTGCACCCAGTGGGTGCACTTAGCGTGTCCCCACTGGTTCTGGTTTCATTCGACCTGGTCTGTCCAGACCGAGTGACAAAATTCAGATTCTCAGACCACAGTCGACTGCCCGCAGTCAACTATGGTCTCGGGGACTACACCCAGTGGGTGCACTAAGAGTGCCCCCACTAGTTCAAAGATTCAATTCAAGATGACTCAAATTGACTCGTACAACTTCAAAACAGTCACACCCAAGTGGGTGATCGGATGAGAAGTATGATCAATCAGGAATCAACTAACCTGGACATTGGTCTGCAGAGCTGCTCTGGCGTTGAAGGCCACCTGACTGGCCTCATGCACCACTTTCATTTGCCCCATCACAAGGTTCAACTGAAGAAGAGCTTCTTTGGCGGCAGCCGGTGGGTCGTCCGGGGTTTGATACGCAGTGAAAAGCGATGATGGCAGAGCAGTCAGAGCAACCGCCGGGTCTGATGCGTGGAGTTGTATTGGAGCAGCAGAAGTCTGAGCAGCTGATCCTGAAGGGCAATCAGTCGACAACGGGATAGCGAAAGTGACGTTGGTACGTGCCGGATCTGTAGATCGCTCGACTGGCATCCCAGGCATCTCAGTCGACTGAGGAACCTGGGCCTCATGCGCTTTCCCGCTCAGTTCCTTGTTCCTCCTCCTCCTTCCCCTCAGCGGTACTTCTTCTTCATCGTCCGGGAGCACAACAACGTCCCATGGTGCTGCAACAAACAGAGAAAGTCAAAGAGATAGCTGACAAACAATCCAGTCGCCCAAATAAATTTGAGTCGGGCAGACTTACTGGCTTTGGAGGTAGCTGCATCATCAGTTTCCTCATCATCTGGGGTCTTGTCGATATCCATATCAGTCGCAGCCAAGGCTGGGCTGTAAAGGTTCATCATCCACTCGGTCAGTACAAGAGAATCGGTCAGAACAAGAAAATACGGGGAGCACATTTACCCAGAAGCAACAGGAACGTCCATCTTGATTCTAGGCAAGGTCTTCCGAGCCTTCGAAGGATTGATCTTGGACTGCTTGGTGACCTTCTCAGCCAATTCTGGAGTCGAAGACCGAGCGCGCTTTTGAGATGGAGCGCTCGAGGCCACAGCCTTGTCGCGCCTGCCCGCGGGATCATGGTGCTGCTTGGATCGACGTTCGGAATGAGGTGGTGAGTCGGCTACCTCCTCATCGTCCGACTCATCGCTCTCATCTTCATCATCGTCGGCTGGTGACTCCCACTCGCCGCTCTCCTCCGTGCTATGCTCGCCTTCATGGTCCTGCTCCAGAGCTTGTTCAACATTGGGCATCGAGTACATCTCTGTATAAATCTACAAAACAAGGAGCCGAGTGGAAATCAGACGGATCAACAAACAGTCAGAAAACACATCCAAATTCAATCAGTTGTAGTGGCCAAACCTTGTCTGGCTTGTTGCTGTCGCTGAAAGGTTTGACTCTCCTGGCGCCCCTGGGGTTGTCCTTGTTCTCGGTGATGCCCCTCAGGCACTCGGCCACTGTTTTGGCCGACACCTCCTCCGGATGAACCCGAGCGGTATCACCAGCCCCGGAGTACATCCACATGGAGTGGTCACGAGCTTGGAGTGGTTGAATGTGCCGACTGAGGAACACCTCCAGCAGATCCATGCCGGTGACGCCTTGGTTGATCAGTTGAACTACTCTCTCGACCAGCATGCCCGTCTCCGCCTTCTCCGTGGCGGTCACTTTCAACGAAGATGGAGTTTGAACACGATCAAAAGAGAAAGGGGGAAGTCCAGTCGATTGTCCTGGGGTCACGATATCCTGGCAATAGAACCAGGTCGACTGCCAGCCCCTGACCGACTCAGGAAGAGTCATCGAAGGGAAGGAACTCCTCTTCCTCTTCTGAATACACAGACCCCCACACATCTGGATAACATGGGTTTTCTCGTCGTTCGAGTTCACTTTCTTCACTGTTTGGGAGCGGATGGTGAAAATGTGCTTGAAAAGACCCCAGTGCGGTCGACACCCCAGAAAATTCTCGCACATGGACACGAATGCGGCAAGGTATGTGATGGTGTTGGGAGTGAAATGATGGAGTTGAGCCCCAAAGAAATTCAAGAAACCTTGAAAGAAGGGGTGTGGAGGAAGCGAGAAGCCGCGGTCGACATGAGTGGCGAGCAGAACACACTCACCCGGTCGCGGCTGTGGCTCCGTTTCCCCCTCCGGCAGCCGCGCGGACTCATGGACGACCAGCCCTAACTCGGCCATATCGTCCAAGTCTTCCCGCTGAAGTGAGGATCGGCTCCATTCTCCCTGGATCCAACCAGGCGGCAGCCCCGAGCGCGATGAAGATCCCCGATTTGTCTTCTTGCTTTTCGCCGCCCCCGTCGCCTTCTTCGCGCGTTCCAGCGCCGCCGTTTTCTCCTTCCCCATGGCGGCGGAGCGGAGGCGTCGAGAGTGGAGAAGCCGGATGGGGTGAAGGAGCAAGAGGAAGAAGAAGGAGAATGGGCACGCACAGTGCGGACACCTCGGCCTCGCCGCTTTTAAAGGCCCACATCCGAGTGGCTGACGCGGGGGTCCGGGCGATCCTGTCAAATCCCTCAACAGTCGCACACGGGATACGTGACGAAAAAGGTGGCGCGGAAATCGAAACGTCATGTTTATCCACTCCGCTTACCACGGCACGCTCCGCCTGGCACGCTTCCACCGAAATTTCGAATCCCGCGAAATACGGGATCCTCTGCAACCGATCGCGCCAAAGATTTCGCGTCAAAGACAACACTCGACGGGTGACGTTATAAAAACCAATCGGCAATTTCTGAATCGATCAAGGCGACTGAAACGAAGCCGAAGTTCCAACACTGGCCTCCGTTCAGAGATGAATTCTTGAGAAAGGCAAGAGTCAAAGCAAGATCAACTTCAACCTTCTTTTCACTCAGACCTCAATCCATTCGGGGGCTAATGATGAGGACATAGACCTAGGGTAGGGTAATAGGCCTGACCTATACGTCCTACCTAAGGTCCTTGTCTTAGAAGCAAAGAAGTTCAACAGTAAATAGGGAGGGGCCAACGAAGGTGTCGAGTGCAATCCACTCGATCTACCATTCACTCGGAGATCCCTCCTTCTTTAGGTCACTCGACCACTCAACCATTCGACCATGTAAAAGACCACTCGACGTACAGAAGACCTAAAGCCACTCCGTGCAGCAACGGTTGGGCATTTACCCTCGGACTTAATAGTCATTTATAGCACTTTACTACGGACGTTACGTGTAACGCTCCTTCTTTATGAACATTGAACCCTGTATAACAGAGGGGAGCTGGGGTCCTGGCACACTCTATATAAGCCACCCCCCTCCTCTGGGACAAGGGTTCGCACCCCCGGTAACACACACGCATATAATCCAGTCGACCGCCTCCGGGCTCCGAGACGTAGGGCTGTTAGTTCCTCTGAGAAGGGCCTGAACTCGTAAAACTCGTGCGTACAGCTTCTCCATAGCTGGGATCTTGCCTCTACATCCCTACCCCCAATCTACTGTCAGACTAAGAACCACGACACTGGTGACTACCCCCAAGGGTTGCCAAAGTGTACGGGTTCGGTGACCGCCCCCAAGGGTTGCCATTTGTATGGGTTCGGTGACCGCCCTCAAGGGTCCCTTAGTGGAATCACGGCATCTTGCATTGTGCGAGGGCGTGAGGAGATTACGGTGGCCCTAGTGGCTTCTTGGGAGCATTGTGCCTCCACACCGCTCCAAATGGAGATTAGCATCCGCAAGGGTGTGAACTTTGGGATACATCATCGTCTCCGCGTGCCTCGGTTATCTCTTACCCGAGCCCTTTACTTATGCACTTTACTTTGTGATAGCCATATTGTTTCTTGTCATATATCTTGCTATCACCTAAGTAGTTTTTCTTGCTTAGCATAAGTTGTTGGTGCACATAGGTGAGCCTAGTTGTTGTAGGTTTTGTTCTTGACAAATTAACCGCTGGGTTTATTCCGCATTTGTTCAAGCCTCAACCGTAATTATTTTAAAGCGCCTATCCACCCCCTCTAGGCGACATCCTAGATCTTTCAGTTGGTATGAGAGCCTCGTCTCTCTTTATAGGGCTTAACCGCCTAGAGAGTAAGGATGTCTACTAGGGGTTTAGGATTCTCTGACACTTTTAGTTTCAATGGCACAAATTTTGATGTTTGGGTAATTCGCATGCTTAATCTCTTTAGGGTCATGGACCCAAATTTAGAGCGAATTGTAGATATGGATTTTTCTCCTCCAAAGGATCCCCAAAGATTATCTTTAGAGGATGAGAAAAATTCTTATCTCAATGCTCAAGCTTCTAATGTGCTTTTTGATGCTTTGAGCAATATAGTTATTTTTCAACTCATGCCGTTTCGGGATGCTCATGAGTTGTGGACAAAGCTTCAAGATAAATATGGCGTGTCCAAGTTTTGTGGGGATGATTGTTCTCCCTCCACCTCCGGCCGTGTTGCTTTCTCAACTTCTTCTACTTCACCTACATGTGGATTGCCACAAGGTAATGTTATGGTGATTGCAATGATGATAATGTGCTTATCGTTGATGATTCCTCATCACCATCTTATTGCAATGCTCCATCTTTGGACTTCAACACTTCGAGCTCTCTAAATGTTTCACATGCTTGTGTTGATAGTCCTTGCATATTATGTAGAAATTGCTTTACTAAATATCATGATGATATGCTTGCTATGTCTTGTTGCCATGATAAAAATGCATCTATTTCCTCGAATTGTTGTGCTAACAATGTAGAGGAAACCCAACACCCCATGGAACAAGATGTGGTCTTGAATGGTGCCTCAAGGGATCCTACATCATCATCGATTGCGTTTTGCCTTATGGCTAAGGCTTCAAAGGTATCTCCCACTTTGAATCCCAATATATCTTGTGATGATATTGATGATGACAAGAGTGATGATGATGATGTTGATAGTGATGAAGAGAATGATAATGCTGCCTCCTTAAAAATTAAGGGGGAAATGATTTTTAAAGCTCTTCATAAGAATAAAATTGCTCGTTCCAACTTCATGGAAATCATGTCTATTGCTATTGAGGGCAATAAATATATTGATGAGTTAGAATCTCATCTTGAGGAGCTTGAGGTCACCATTGACAAAATGGAAGGTCATGAGCGTGATTACGCTAATGAGATTGCGGACCTCTCCCAAGCTCTTGAACTTGAACAAACCACCAAGGAATCTCTTGAGGAGACTTTTGCTCTAGAATTATCTAGAGTGAAGGAATCCCATGATGGAGCTCTTGAGGTGGCCAATGTTTTTTAAAACTAAAAATGCTAAGCTTGATGTTGCTCATGCTAGACTCCTTGAGGATTTTGAGCACCTCAAAAATGGCTCAAGGGTCATTAAGGGTGAGCTCATCAAACTCACCGAGTCTCATGCTCAACTTGAAGCTTCGTATTCGAAAGAGCTTGCCAAGTTGTCTTCTCCTCTTGTTGTTAATGATGATTCTTGTGCTACTAACTCTATCTCTTGTGAAGCATCCATATTGAAGGAGAATGTTGAGCTAAGGGCTCAACTTGAGTTGCTATCTAGAAATTATGGGATGTTGGAAGAAAATCATGTGAAGCTCTCAAGCTCTCATGATGATCTTCTAGTATCCCATAATGTGCTAAAGATAGCTCATGAGGCCATGATTGCTAAGGTAACATCTAGTGAGCCTCATGTGGATACTAGCACTACTTCTAGTCAAAATGCTATTTTCGCATGTGCTAGTCCTCGTAATTCATCTACTCACAATGTTGCTATTTCTTGTGATGAATTACTTTCCTTGCCTTGTTGCTCTAATGATGAAGCGTATACTTCCTCTAGTACTTGTGTTGATACTAACCATGTAGAGGAAATCAAAGAGCTCAAGGCCCAAGTCACTTCTTTGAAGAAAGACTTGGAAAAGTGTCAGGAAGGGAAGTCCACACTCAACAATATCTTGAGTGTGCAAAAATTCCCCAATGACAAAGGTGGACTTGGACTCAACTCCAACAAGAAGAAAGGTCCAAGATCATTAACAAGAAGAAGGGCCAAGAACAACTCAAGAATTCGGCCAAGATTATTTGCTTCAAGTGCAAAGTAGAAGAGCATCATGTTAGATCTTGCCCATTGAAGAAGAAGCCCATTAGTGACAAGCAACAAGGGAACCAGCCACAAGTTCACTCTCATGCTCAACCTCAAGTTGAAGAAAGGCCTCTTCCCAAGAAAACTCAAGCTAATGCTTCTCAAGTTGAGAAATCAAGTGAGAAGAAAGTGAAGAGTAGACGCTGCTACCTATGTCGTGAGAAAGGTCACCTGGCTTCTTCATGCACTAGTGGTAACTTATCCAACCCAATTATTATTGATGATATCTATTCTCTTGGGAAGGATAAGGTTGGCAATGTGTTTGCCAAAGTTGTTGGTACTCAAAGTGGTGTCAAGAAGAGAACCATTCGGGTAGCCAAGCCTATTGTGATTAACCTCTTAGGACCCAACTTGGTTGGGGACCAACAAGCTCAAACTTGATTAATAGGTATTGTTGGAGGTCATTGGAGACTTGGCTACATTATGAAGAATTAAGGGGACTTCATCTTTCTTATTGTCTCAAGCCATGTCAATTGGGTTATCAAGTTTCTATCTTATATCCAGTGTGCCTCCTTGCGGTAACTTGTACTTAAATTGTTTACATTGAAAGTTACTTGCCCCTTTGCATGTTTTGGTTTTGTTCCTTGCATGTGTTTGTATATGTTGTGTCTCCAAATTGCTTATCTTGAGTAATCAAGTATATGTATGTTGGTTTGCACTTCATGTACATGTGTGTCATATGTTGAGCCTTTGTGCATCTTGTTTGTATCTTAGTTGGCTCTTGTGAGAGATTAATGGAATATCCCATTGTGGGGGAGTGACGTGCTTTGTGCACCCCACAATCCTATAAATGTGTGTACATGAGTAATACCATCTAGTATTGATATTACAAGATTATCTAGTCGCTATGTGGAATGTATTCTCATGAGAAATTCAAATTCTAAATAGTCCATTAATTATCTCTTGTTGGATCCTCTTATTACCTCTTGTTAAGTTTTTATTGGTATCACATTATGGGGGAGTAATATGATATCTGCATATTACAAGCCTAGAAAATGTGTACATTTGAGATATTGTCACCTAGAATTGATATTGTAAATTATCGTGTTCCTAGGTGGCATGTTAGCTCTACAAGTTGCAATTTGCTTGTGTTTGGTGTGAAGATGATGTTGGATATCCTTGCTATCTACCAACGGGAATTATTTCCAAATACTTCTTGTCTTTTGACAATTGGTACTCACTTTTGTGTGGTAGAAATTATTGATCATCTTTACATTGGCCTTTGCTTTTATTTGCCTTATCTCTTGCCTAGGTTTGTGTCAACTCCCATTGTTTCCATACCACTTGTGGATCTTGTTATTTCCTTGAGCTTTTCTAGTAATTGTATAGATATAGTGAAAGTGGTGATCCCAACTTGTGCTTTTTGTATTCAAATGCAAATTCTCTATAATGCACTGGTCTTGGGGGAGCTATCCTATTTTCTATAAAACACTCATCTTGTGATCCTTATCAAGTGTGTGTTTGTGGAAGGCAAGTCGTTTCTTTTTGGTACTTTGTGCCATCATGAAACCTTGTAGAGGGCTTGGTTTGTTTGGAACCATTCTCTCTTTTGGGAGTTTGACATCTTTCTTTTTGCGTGTATCAATGGATATCTCATTCCTTGATGTATCTTTCAATTGATATCCTCCAAGTGTTGATTTATTCATTTGGTATCTTTTCTTCACTTGGTATTTCTTTGTCAATTGGTATCGGTTCTTGAAAGTATTGAGCATGCATATTAACTTCATTTAGTCTCTTTGGCATGCTTTCTTTCTTTCTTTGACCCAATATATAAGGGAAACTCCACCAAGTCTGAAATTGGATGAGATGTGCATGAAATTCATTCTCATATATGTATGCACATATTTATGTGGAGTTTATCCTATGTATTGTTGGTTCTCTAACTCTTTGGTCCCAATGAGTTTGGGTACCATTTTGTCTGTGTTGTTGTTCTAGGAACAATTGGAGATGCATTGGATGCTCGGCTCACTCACAAGGAAGGTGTTTTCACCATGTGCTTATTGGAGTCAAGCTAGGATGATCAATGATCTACTTTGTACCTTCAATTGGTATCGACTACATCCTTCCAATGTTAACTCGGTAACAAGTATCTTCATATACTTCATGCACACATTTCTTGCATCAACCTTGTGTAGGTTGTATCATGGCATGTTATTCATTCTTTCTTGTGATACTTGTTTCCTTTGTCAAAGCATCCCAACAATGATCTCTTGCTGCTAGTTGTGATTTCTTTGATGTTCGTGTGGTTGGAATTCATTTATATACAATAAGACCATATCTAGCCATGTGGTATGCTCTCAAGCAAATATCTTATTGGTATATGTATGACTTCGTTTTGGATATCTTGTTCCTTCATGTTGTAACTATTTCGGGTGTACATCCTTCTTTGTAGATATATATCATCATGATTTCGTCTACCTAGAACCTTATACACTTGAGAGAAATTACATCTCTAGATGATATCCTTTCTTTCACGTCCACCTTGTCTTTCTTTTGTTATTTCTTTGGTGGCTCCGTGAAAGCTTTTGCCTTGAGTGCGTGTCTTATCTTGTTGCTTCCTGATGCACTCTTGTGTGGTGAAGAGTTCTTCCTCATGCTTATCCTTACGAGGCTTTTGCCATCTTAAGTGGTATCCCTCGTCTTGATGATGCTTTCATCTTCTATCTTCACCATGGGTTGTCACAAGCTTGGTTGTAATTTCGCTTTTTAGTAAGCTTGTGTATCCATTTGCTTGGTGTGTGTGGGAAGGACATTGTCATGCACCTTGTATCTCAACTATTCAAGACTATGTTGATGCTTAATGCTCACCCTTACATTAGTCTTCTCAAGTGCTTTGCCATGACTCACACACATCATTTTGGTTGAGCCTACTCTTAAGTTGCCTTTTTTATATGTTGCTCAACTATTTGTTGGTTGCAAGTGCTAGGCTTTGTTTCCTACTGGCTCACTTGCACTTGTTGTGAGGTTCTATTGATCTTGGGGGAGTGATGATCCTATTTTGTGCTCGTTGTATCCAATTACAAAACTAAATTGTGCACAAATCATGGGGAGCTTCTCTAGTTTCTCTAGAACACTCCTTTGCTCATATCATAATTTATTTCATTCATGTGGCACGTAGGATCATTGGTCTAGTTGGCTCAATTGATATCTGTTGATCGCTTGCTTCAATTGGTATCTTTTGATTGCTTGTTTCTCTCTTTGTTATGTCTTTGTGGCATATCATTCATTTGCAATCTTTGGGCCTCAATATAGTTTGTCTTCCTCCAAGTATTTATCGTTGGACATGTGTATTGCATTCCACTCTCTTGTTGAGAAATACACAATTTATGGAGGACCACAATTTATATTGGCCTTCTAAGCTTTTTGCCCATTTTGGCAATCGATGCCAATGGGGGAGAAGTTTCAGAGAGTTTTGTGGAGAAGTTCAGAGAGTTGTCTCTTCTGGCTTTGGTTTGTTCCTAAGCATATGCATCTCCTACGCATGCATTATTGGTTGTTGCATGGAATGGTGATGCATAATTCCTTATATAAACTCTCTTGAAAGTGATTGTCATCAATTACCAAAATGGGGGAGATTGAAAGGACATGCGGTGCCCCCATGTGTGGTTTTGGTAATTGATGACATTCTCTATGGACTAATGGTTGCATTGAGTTATATTTGAAGGATTTGTCCATAGGCATTTCTTGAAGTCCATGTGTTGGTTTCAAGGAGTTTATGTGTTGACCAAGGTGTTATTAAGGAATTATCCAAAGATTGGTCATGTGAGTGTTGAGCTTATTGCAAGCATGTCTTGAAGAAGAAGATTGTGTGATCATTCATGTTTACCTTCAAGACATCATCCAAACGAAGAGAGTTGGAAAGATTCAAGGTTGATCAAGACTAAGTCAAGAGTGAATCAAGTTGATCAGCTCACAAAGCGTAAAAGATGTACCGAGAGGGATCAAGTGATCCCATGGTATGGTAAGCATTGTCCATTGCACTTTGTGTACTAACCCATGGTCTATGTGAGAGTTCTATGTGGGGTTAGGTACGTGTCCATGGGCTTGCATCAAGAGGAAGATATCATACAACCCATGGAAAGGATGACATCAAGTGGTGATCATCATCAAGATTGCCGTGTGCAAGTTCAGGTGGAGCAGCACGAAGAGATGAAGTTCTTGAAGCTTGCCATCCATTGTGGTGTCAATGGACTTGTGAAGATGTGCCGAAGAGTGGCTCACCCATAGTGGAGTATGGGGGAGCAATCATCTAGTCTCCATCGACCCAACGCAATCAAGAAAGGTGGTCCATCTTAAGGAGGACAAGATCGTCATCATCTAGCTCAAGTGGATCATGTGCAAGGCAAAGGTTTGCCCTTGATAGGTTTTCTATTTTACCGGTCTCATGGTCGTAGTTGGGAGACCGGGTTATAGGATCGTTTGCCGTACTATCAAGGGGGGCTCTCAAGTTGGTACCTTGATCGTATTGTTAGTAGAGAGCTCAAACCATTGCATCCTTGCATCATGTTTCTTGGTTCTTGTTTGGTTCTCTTTGTGAGTCTTAGAGCTTATGTTCATCTTCATGACAAGCTCGAGTTCATCGAAAACGGAGTTCACATGCCTCTTCTATTGCGTTTTCGGTGTTGTAGTTTTTACCGGTCTTATTCGAGGAAGGGTTATCACCATTTTCTCTTGGGCCTTTTCTAATTTTCTTCTTATTGTTATTTCTATCAAGATTGTGTTAGCCCTTGTCGCTAGCTTTCCAACAAACTTGGTTTCGTCGAATTCGGAGTCCGTTTGCAGAAGTTGTGGTAGTTTTGGTGTTCTGAAAAGGCTGCAGCGGTACTACCGTGGACAGGAGCGGATGTAATTTTTTACTACCGCTCTTGGGAGCGGTACTACCGCGGCTACTTCCGCTCCGGACCGAAAACTCATCAAAAGTCCAGCGGTGGTAGGCACGGATGTATTTTTTAGTACCGCTCGCAAGCAGTAGTACCGCTACCCTTAGTGGTAGTATCGCTACCCCTAGCGGTAGTACCGTGAGGACGAGCGGTAGTACCGCTCTGTGCGGGCTGTGAGAATAACGGTTGGATTTTTCCCCACCTATAAAAGGGGGTCTTCTTCCCCAATGAACCTTATCCTTTGAGCTCGTGTTCTTCCCCCATTGTTGACCTTCTTCGAGCTTGCTAACTCTCAATCCCTCCATGGATTCTTGCTAGTTTTTGAGGGAAAAGAGAGAGGAGATCTAGATCCACATTTCCACCAATCACTTTCTCATCTATGTGAGGGGAACCCCTTGGATCTAGATCTTGGAGTTCTTGGTGTTCTCCTTCTTGTTCTTCCTCTCATTTTCCTCCCTAGCATTAGTTGCTTCGGTGGGATTTGAGAGAGAAGGACTTGGGCACTCCATGTGCCCTTGCCATTGCATTTGGTGCACAGGTTTGAGTTCTCCATGGTGATACGTGGAAGTGAAGTTTGAGAAGCTTATTACTCTTGGGTGTTTGGGCACCCTAGAGCTTGTTCCTCTTGGGTGCCTTGGCGCCCTAGACGGTTGGTGTTGTTTGGAGCTCAATCATTGTGGTGTAAAGCTCCAGGCAAGCGTCGGGGTCTCCAATTAGGTTGTGGAGATCGCCCCGAGCAATTTGACGGGTACCGGTGACTGCCCCCAAGGGTTGCCAAAGTGTACGGGTTCGGTGACCGTCCCCAAGGGTTGCCATTTGTACGGGTTCGGTGACCGCCCTCAAGGGTCCCTTAGTGGAATCACGGCATCTTGCATTGTGCGAGGGCTTGAGGAGATTACGGTGGCCCTAGTGGCTTCTTGGGGAGCATTGTGCCTCCATACCGCTCCAAACGGAGATTAGCATCCGCAAGGGTGTGAACTTCGGGATACATCATCGTCTCCGCGTGCCTCGGTTATCTCTTACCCGAGCCCTTTACTTATGCACTTTACTTTGTGATAGCCATATTGTTTCTTGTCATATATCTTGCTATCACCTAGGTAGTTTTTCTTGCTTAGCATAAATTGTTGGTGCACATAGGTGAGCCTAGTTGTTGTAGGTTTTGTGCTTGACAAATTAACTGCTAGGTTTATTCCGCATTTGTTCAAGCCTCAACCGTAATTATTTTAAAGCGCCTATCCACCCCCCTCTAGGCGACATCCTAGATCTTACACCAAGTGTGGTGGTTTTGGGTACGGTGCCACCCTTTTCCTTTTCAAGTAGTGAAGCGTAACACTTGATTAAGTAGCCGGATGGTGTGCTAAATGTAGGTGTCCGACTGTTTGAAAGAATAATTGAGGTGTGCCCAGCCCGTGCCGCATTTACGGGTCCAACTTACCATGTTTCGGTAGTAGTAACTATACTAGTCCCTGCGTACTCCCTCTGTTTTTATTTACTCCCCATTTTAGCTTTGCTCAAAGTCAAATTTTGTAAACTTGGACAAAGTTCATAGACAGAAATAATAACATATACAATAACAAATCAATACCATTAGATTCATTATTGAATATACTTTCACATCATATATATTTGCTAGTGTAAATGTTCATATTTCTACTCTTACTAGCAAGATGCCCGTGCGTTGCACGTAACATCAAGATGCATTTGTATGACTAGTTTATCTTGTGAGAGAAAAGGATGGATGAGGGACGGCCTTATTTGCAATTGTGGAGAGGTGTGTGGGTGCCTTTTTGCAAAATTGCCATAGTTTCCTTCCTATCCGCCAGATATAAATCGGACGGCCTATATTGCAGGATGGCAGGCACACCATCATCACCAAATCTGTTTTTTATAAGAGTCCGTCCGATTTATATCTGACGGATAGGAAGGAAACTATGGCAATTTTGCAAAAAGATACCCACACCCCTCTCCACATTTGCAAATAAGGCCTTCCCTCATTCATCCTTTTCTCCCACAAGATAAACTACTCATACAACTGCAACTTGATGTTCCGTGCAACGCACGGGCATCTTGCTAGTGTACATAAAAAGTAGAGTTGGTGATGATGGTGTGCCTGCCATCCTGCAATATAGGCCGTCCGATCTATATCTAACGGATAGGATGGAAACTATGACAATTTACCCGCACTCCTCTCCACATTTGCAGATAAGGCCTTCCCTCGTTGATCCTTTTCTCCCACAAGATCTTGATGTTCCGTGCAAGGCACGGGCATCTTGCTAGTTTTCTATAAACTTGGTCAAATTTTATGAAGTTTGACTTCAGTCAAACCCAATATGCAAAGTAGATAAAAACAGAGAGAGTATCTTACTCCGTGACCAGGACGGAAGGGAAAACGAGACAACTTATTGTTTACTTGAGCCGTTCAAGTATAATCATGCAGTGTTGCTTATTTCTCATTCCTCTCCAACCCTCTTCTCCATCGATCTTGCCGCCCTCTGGTCGAGTCCATCCTCCCCCATGCGTCAGTTGAACATTCCGCTGAGTATCATTCGCTTGTATTTCCAATGTTGTAATTTGTACGACATGCATACAAACAAACAGTTCGTTTAAAGTTTCACTTTGCCTCCACTACGTGTCGCTTCCCATCTTAGTTTTGACATCCCATTCGGTTCATGCCCCGACACTTCTTGACGAGATCGATTGATGTTTGAGAGATCAATTGTGTGTCGTGCAACGAGATAAAGCTTTGGTCTGTTTCTATGATAGAATGATAGAAATGACCCGGGGGGTCTGTGGGGATCAGAGGGAGTATATTGTACGTTCATAAGCGAAACGAACGTATTGTACCCACCCTAGTCCTCTTTCAATCGATATCCGGACCCCGAGAAGAAATCGAGAGAAAACGAGTGGGTGCATGTGTGATACCTAAGGCGGATTGAAAATTTTGAACCGATGATCATAGCATCCGCAAATCATATATAAAGCATATTCAATGTTCTTTTCGCTTTTGAACGTACAATGTACTCCCTCCGATCCTTTCTAGTTTACATATAAGTTTTATGTGTAGTCAAAGTATGCCTAGTTTGATCAAACTTATAGAAAAAAGTATCAAAATTCAACAACGCCCAATCAATATTTTTAGATTCGTACGTACTCCTAGATTTGTATTCAAACAGAGATGGTTTCCAATTTGTTTTCAACCACGTTAATGTGCTTGTTCTCGCGCATGCTCTTCCTACTAGGATTTCGCCACGTATAGCCGGTCCAATAGTATCTTTTTTAAGCTCCCTGTCCAATAGTACTAGTGGAGTACTGACAACATCTGTAGTAGAGTATGCAGTGCTCATAGTACTCCCTCCTTCCATTTATATAGGGCCTAAGAGCAAGTCTAATAATAAGGCCTAGTCAGCAGGCTATAAGACTTGTCATGTCATTAAAATCCTACTTGGAGGAGTGAGAAGAGAGGAGAGAGAGTGAAGCGGGCTCTTATATTCTACAGCCTGGCCATAACACATAGATGAAGAAAAAAGTATGCATGCAACTCTCTTCCAATCATTACCTTGCTCATGCAAATATAAAATGCTTAGAGCCAACCTAATAGCCATTAAGAGCCAACTTACATGGCACTTTTGCCGATGTGAAGGAGAGAGATGTGAAAGAGTAAGGGGAGTGAGCTCTCATGCAAGAGCCTAGATATATACGCATTCCTAGGTAAATACAATAAATATGAGGAAAGAGATAGTAGAGAGGAGATGGGAAAAAGTACTAATACAATAGCCAACCTTCTATATTATTTTTTTGCGGGAAATAGCCAACCTTATAGCCCACACTATTGTATGAGTGCATATAGATGATGGCTATAGATGACATGGCAGTTCCTTATAGCCATCGGCTGGCTATATTATTAACCATGCTCTAATGCATTTTTCAAAACCGCCTTTGACTATTGACAAGATTAATAGTACATGAGATGTATAATGTGAAAATTATATCATTGGAAGCTCCTTTCACATAGGAATTTGACCGTATGCTTTGTGTAAGTTGCATGTCATATATTATTACTCTAACATTTGGTCAAAGTTAGCCTCGAAAAACGCATTAGGTCCTGTAGATGGAAGGAGGGAGTAGTAGTGGAAGTGGATCCTCTAACGTAGGATCCCTGCCTTACCCTTCCTTTCGGTCACTTACTGGCGGACCCACGCTTGCTAGGCCCCACATGTCAGTTACTCAATGGGTTCGGCCACGTTAGGGGATCCTCATCCGTATTATACTCCCTTTGTTTTTATTTACTCCGCATAAAACGAAGGGAGTGGTAGTATAAATGACGCGGGCGGGGGAGGGGGAGGGACGTCGGTTTGCTCTCAACTGCGGTCCCACAAGCGAGCCAAAACGCAAGACGAAGCGCGTTCCATTCGGTGAACGATGTGGAGTGTCCAGCGTGCCAGGGTGCAACGGTAACGCGACAAAAGCGATGTACAGTCAAAACCGATTGACCTTCGCTGCTCGGCCGGAACCACTATTCACACCAGAACCTTCGCTGCTCGGCCTACGCCAGTTACTGCCCCAAAACCACACCTCCTCTCTAGCCCATTCACCCACCTTTCGATCCCCTTGCCCGCATCAAGCGTCCCATAGTTCACCGGAAAGCCATGGTGCGCCTCAAGATCACGTACTACAAGATGCTAATGCCGGAGCGCCGCACAGAAATCGCGGCGGCGGTCGGAGCCACAGACCTCCGTTCCCAAGCTCGCTTTGCGGCGGGCCAATCCCCGAGTTCTCTGGAGCCAAGCTACGAGGAGGAGGAAGCCGATCCAATGTTCATGGCGGAGGTCGCGGCGCAGAAGGCCCCCAATGGTTATGAGATGATGGACGTCGACTTCATGCTGGCGTCCGGGTCCCCCATGGTGCAGGCGGACCAGCGGTTCAACCTGGAGATACTAAAGGAGGACCGGGAGGCAGAGGCTCAACTCGACACGGAGCGCATGCATGCCGTTGCCATCGACGCTCTCCTGCAGGCGGAACCAGATGTCGTGGATGTGAACCGGGCGGCGGAGGCTCAACTCGACGCGGAGCGTGCGGATGCCACTGCCATCGAGGCCCTCCGGCAGGCGGAACCGGACATCCTGGACTTGAACCGGGCAGCGGAGGCTCAACTCGATGCGGAGCGGGCGGATGCCGCTGCCATCAAGGCCCTCCTGCAGGTGGAACCGTACGTCCTCGACTTGAACCGGGCGGTGCTCTCGTCCGTGCAGAACGAGTAGCTGGAGGCCGAGGACAACCACGGTGTGGAGACACACGTCGGCAGCTACGGCTGGTTCGCGCCGGTAGCCAAAGACGACGAGGCCGTCTCGTTCCGCGAGCAGTGATAGTTTTTCTTTATGTTGTTGTTTTTAGGGATCTTTTGTTGTGTAAAAACATATATTGTTATGCTAGTCGCCTGACTTTCATCGTTTGGGTCAGTCTACCATTTCAGGCGGTTGGATGAATATCCTATCTCTCCTAACCCTTCTTCCTCACCTCTTCTTCTTCTTCCCCAACAGACCACCGCACGGGCCGTACGGATCCACCCCAACATGCAGTTGGATAAACATAATGTATAAACGAAAATTATCTGTCAGCGGTAGCACGTGTCAGTGAGGGTGCGTTCCCTTGGTTGGGTTTGCAGCATGCATGAGCGACTGTGAGGGTGCTGTGCGACCGCGGCGTGCAGGAGCGACCGTGTGAGGGTGCGGTTCGATACAAATCATCGTTTGATGTGTCAATTAATGCGTATTTTTTCTCTAAAGCCCAAAGAGCTAACCATCTCACTCCTCATCGCTTGATTAATGCAGCGGCATGCAAACAAACCTTCTCACTTCCGCATGCATGCAAGGGTATATTAATGTCCTTGGTTGCTAGTACGAGGCAAACCCTATCAATTTTGCCTCGATTAGTGTTAGTGGCCTTTTGCAAATTGTAATTTTGATATGCGGGCCTGGTGTACAAAGTGCGTACGACGGAGAACACCATTGAGGGAGACCATGGCAAGTCATTCGCAAGTGCCGCCTGCAAGCCGAGACAACCGCCTTATTTGCATCTAGGAAGTCCGTTGAACCAACAGACGTGTAAATGTTCCCTCCGTTCCAAAATAGATGACTCAACTTTGTCCTAACTTTAACAAAGTTAGTGCAAAGTTGGGTCATCTATTTTGGAATGGAGGGAGTAGTACACAATAGCATCGTCCGTCCAGCTTAGTGTCGTGAGGTGGTTTATCGAAGAAGACGATGGAGAAGCGGAGTCAGCGAAGAGTGAAATGATGGTTGCTTCGTCCGTGCTTTGTGATTTGACGCCTCACTGCTTTGTGATTTGTGATAGAAGGGACAGGGGAGTAGACTCTGTGCTCTATACTGTACATGCGTCCAAGCACGGGAGAAAATAGGAGAGACGTTGCATTTTTCTATTCCTTCAATCAATCAATCAGGGAGCTTCGGTTCCATCTTTTTGGCTTTAGCAGCACCTTCCACAAATGGTTCCCATCGATGAGAAAAGCTATTTTCACACTTGGCTACACATTGTGGATGCCCTTAACCGTACCACTTGGTTTTGCTCCTATGTGCTATCTATACAAATATCAATTATACTGATCTAAAAAATTATAGAATCATGATTCATAAAAAGGAGGTGATTTTGCCGCGCGGATGGCGAGGGAGGTTTCTTATTTTTAGAGGATGTTGGCCTCGCGGTTTGCTAACATGCGGTCCCATGTGTCAGTGCTTTACCAAGGCGATCCGCGTCCCACATGAGGCAGAACAACGGCAGAAGCAACACGTGGTTAACTAGAAGAAGATGAGGGAGAAGCAGATTCAACAACGAGTGAAATGATGGTTGCTTCGTCCCTCCAACTCCTTTTTTACTAGCATTATTATTACAACGTCCCTCCAACTTAACTGCGGGAAAGGTGCAGCTTTCTGACTTGACGCCTCATTGCTCTTTACTACGCCGGTGATACGTCTCCAACGTATCTATAATTTTTATTGTTCCATGCTATATTATATTTTGTTTTGGATGTTTAATGGGCTTTATTATACACTTTTATATTATTTTTGTGACTAACCTATTAACTGGAGGCCCAGCCCAAATTGCTGTTTTTTTTGCCTATTTCAGCGTTTCGCAGAAAAAGAATATCAAACGGAGTCCAAACGGAATGAAACCTTCGGGAACGTGATTTTCGGAACAAACGTGATCCAGAGGACTTGGAGTCTACGTCAAGAAATCAACGAGGAGAGCATGAGGCAGGGGGGCACGCCTACCCCCCTGGGCGCGCCCTCCACCCTCGTGGGGCCCACGTTGCTCCACTGACGTACTTCTTCTTCCCATATATACCTACGTACCCCCAATCTATCAGATACGGAGCCAAAAACCTATTTCCACCTCCGGAACCTTCTGTACCCGTGAGATCCCATCTTGGGGCCTTTTCCGGCGCTCCGCTGGAGGGGGCATTGATCATGGAGGGCTTCTACATCAACACCATAGCCTCTCCGATGATGTGTGAGTAGTTTACCTCAGACCTTCGGGTCCATAGTTATTAGCTAGATGGCTTCTTCTCTCTTTTTGGATCTCAATACAAAGTTCTCCACGATTCTCGTGGAGATCTATTCAATGTAATCTTCTTTTGCGGTGTGTTTGTTGAGACCGATGAATTGTGGGTTTATGATCAAGTTTATCTATGAGCAATATTTGAATCTCCTCTGAATTAATTTATGTATGATTGGTTATCTTTGCAAGTCTCTTCGAATTATCAGTTTGGTTTGGCCTACTAGATTGATCTTTCTTGCAATGGGAGAAGTGCTTAGCTTTGGGTTCAATCTTGCATTGTCCTTTCCCATTGACAGCAGGGGCAGCAAGGCACGTATTGTATTGTTGCCATCGAGGATAAAAAGCTGGGGTTTATATCATATTGCATGAATTTATCCCTCTACATCATGTCATCTTAAAGCATTACTCTGTTCTTTTGAACTTAATACTCTAGATGCTTGCTGGATAGCGGTCGATGTGTGGAGTAATTGTAGTAGATAAAGGCAGGAGTCGGTCTACTTGTCGCGGACGTGATGCCTATATACATGATCATACCTAGATATTCTCATAACTATGCTCAATTCTATCAATTGCTCGACAGTAATTTGTTCACCCACCGAAATACTTATGCTCTTGAGAGAACCCACTAGTGAAACCTATGGCCCCCGGGTCTATTTTCCATCATATTAATCTTCCAACACTTAGTTATTTCGTTTGCCTTTTATTTTACTTTGCATCTTTATTTCTCTTTATCACAAAAATACCAAAAATATTATCTTATCATATCTACCACATCTCACTCTCGTAAGTGAACGCTGAGGGATTGACAACCCCTTTATCGCGTTGGTTGTGAGGTTCTTATTTGTCTGTGTAGGTACGAGGGACTCGTGCGTGATCTCCTACTGGATTGATACCTTGGTTCTCAAAAACTGAGGGAAATACTTACGCTACTTTACTGCGTCGCCCTTTCCTCTTCAAGGGAAAACCAACGCAGTGCTCAAGAGGTAGCAAGAAGGATTTCTGGCGCCGTTGCCGGGGAGTCTACGCACAAGTCAAGACATACCAAGTACCCATCACAAACGCATCCCCCTCGCATTACATTATTTGCCATTTGCCTCTCGTTTTCCTCTCCCCCACTTCACCCTTGCTGTTTTAATCGCCCTCTCTTTTCCGTTCCTCGCTTTCTTGCTTTCTTGCCACAATGGCTTTACCTAGATTTGGTGATCTTCACCTTAGAAGGTTAGAGGAAATTGAAAACAACGTCGGAAGTTTCATGACTTTACAATTTGAGCACAGTAATTTCTTTAGGAACGAGCTTAAACAACAAAAAAGCTTTATGGGTTATATGAATAAAGAGCTCGACGATATGTCTAGGGAATTTTATGGTTTAAAATCTCAGATTGCTCATCTCGAGAAATTAATTGCTGAAATTTCGGATAAGCAGGCCACCTTAGTTAATAAGATGGCAGCTAAACTGGAATTTTTTGTGAGAATAAAGATGAAGATCTAAAAGTTATTGATGTGTCTCCTATTAAATCTTTGTCTTGCAATATTAATCTTGATAATGATGGGACTGAATATGATCCACCTTTACCTAGAAGGCGTTCCAAAAATTCGGAGTTTTTAGATCTTGATGCTAAAATTGGTAAAAGTGGGATTGAAGAAGTTAAAACTTTAGATAGCAATGAACCCACTATTTTTGATTTCAAGGAATTTAATTATGATAATTGCTCTTTGATAGATTGTATTTCCTTGTTGCAATCCGTGCTAAATTCTCCTCATGCTTATAGCCAAAATAAAGCTTTTACTAAACATATCGTTGATGCTTTGATGCAATCTTATGAAGTAAAACTTGAGTTGGAAGTTTCTATCCCTAGAAAACTTTATGATGAGTGGGAACCTACTATTAAAATTAAAATTAAAGATCATGAATGCTATGCTTTGTGTGATTTGGGTGCTAGTGTTTCCACGATTCCCAAAACTTTGTGTGATTTGTTAGGTTTCCGCGAATTTGATGATTGCTCTTTAAACTTGCACCTTGCGGATTCCACTATCAAGAAACCTATGGGAAGAATTAATGATGTTATTATTGTTTCAAATAGGAATTATGTGCCCGTAGATTTTATTGTTCTCGATATAGATTGCAATCCTTCATGTCCTATTATTCTTGGTAGACCTTTCCTTAGAACGATTGGTGCAATTATTGATATGAAGGAAGTGAATATTAGATTCAAATTTCCATTAAGGAAAGGCATGGAACACTTCCCTAGAAAGAAAATAAAATTACCTTATGAATCTATTATGAGAGCCACTTATGGATTGCCTACCAAAGATGGCAATACCTAGATCTATCCTTGCTTTTATGCCTAGCTAGGGGCGTTAAACGATAGCGCTTGTTGGGAGGCAACCCAATTTTATTTTAGGTTTTTGCTTTTTGCTTCTGTTTAGGAATAAATATTTGTTCTAGCCTCTGGTTAGATTTGTTTTTATGTTTTAGTTAGTGTTTGTGCCAAGTTAAACCTATAGGATCTTCTTGGATGAGAGTTATTTGATCTTGCTGAAAATTCCAGAAACTTTCTGTTCACGAAAACAATTGTTAAAAATCACCAGAACGTGATAAAATATTGATTCCAATTGCTGCTGATCAATAAACAAATTTTCTAGGTAGTCCTATTTTGTTAGATTTTTTTGAGTTCCAGAAGTTTGCGTTAGTCACAGATTACTACAGACTGTTCTGTTTTTGACAGATTCTGTTTTTCGTGTGTTGTTTGCTTATTTTGATGAATCTATGGCTAGTAAAACAGTTTATAAACCATAGAGAAGTTGGAATACAGTAGGTTTAACACCAA
The DNA here is from genome assembly GCF_018294505.1 of Triticum aestivum. NCBI lineage: Eukaryota > Viridiplantae > Streptophyta > Magnoliopsida > Poales > Poaceae > Triticum > Triticum aestivum. The sequence continues at coordinate 175,657,066 of NC_057799.1, forward strand.
TATAAATAAATAATGAGTTCATTACAGTACCTTGAAGTGGTGTTTTGTTTTCTTTCGCTAACGGAGCTCACGAGATTTTCTGCTAAGTTTTGTGTTGTGAAGTTTTCAAGTTTTGGGTAAAAGATTTGATGGATTATGGAACAAGGAGTGGCAAGATCCTAAGCTTGGGGATGCCCATGGCACCCCAAGATAATCTAAGGACACCAGAAAGCCAAAGCTTGGGGATGCCCCGGAAGGCATCCCCTCTTTCGTCTACTTCCATCGGTAACTTTACTTGGAGCTATATTTTTATTCACCACATGATATGTGTTTTGCTTGGAGCGTCTTGTATGATTTGAGTCTTTTCTTTTTAGTTTACCACAATCATCCTTGCTGTAAACACTTTTTGAGAGACACACACATGATTCGGAATTTATTAGAATACTCTATGTGCTTCACTTATATCTTTTGAGCTATATAGTTTTTGCTCTAGTGCTTCACTTATATTTTTTAGAGCACGGTGGTGGATTTGTTTTATAGAAACTATTGTTCTCTCATGCTTCACTTATATTATTTTGAGAGTCCTACAAAACAGCATGGTAATTTTCTTAAATTGAGAAATTAGTCCTGAAGTGATAGGCATCCAAGATTAGTAAAAAAAATCTTATGAGTGTGTTGAATACTATGAGAAGTTTGATGCTTGATAATTGTTTTGAGATATGAAGATGGTGATATTAGAGTCATGCTAGTTGAGTAGTTGTGGATTTGAGGAATACTTGTGTTAAAGTTTGTGATTCCCGTAGCATGCACGTATGGTGAACCGTTATGTGATGAAGTCGGAGCATGATTTATTTATTGATTGTCTTCCTTATGAGTGGCGGTCGGGGACGAGCGATGGTCTTTTCCTACCAATCTATCCCCCTAGGAGCATGCGCGTAATACTTTGCTTTGATAACTTGTAGATTTTTGCAATAAATATATGAGTTCTTTATGACTAATGTTGAGTCCATGGATTATACGCACTTTTCCTCTTTCCACCATTGCTAGCCTCTCTAATACCGCGCACTTTTCGCCGGTATCATGCACCCACACTACAAAAAAAAGACACATCCGTGAGTTTTTGGGCCGAACAATTTTTTTTCTGTCATACATATGACACTTCTATGACGATAATTGTGACAAAACCCGGTATCATCATAGATGTGGTGGGCATGTGGTGGGCTCCTACTTCTATGACAAAAATCATGACAGAAAATGGGCTTTTCGTCCTGGGCAGGCCGGAGACGCAGCTGCATGACATTCTTTCGGCCGTCCATGACGGAAAAACCGTGGTAGAAGCGAGGGGGAGGAAAATTTCGGGGAGTTCCCGGTTATGGTGGGAGGTCGGGGGCCGAGCAATGCGCGTTTCTCTCGTACACGTACGCGCATGTGTGCGAGGCGTTGGCTTTAACTGAACCCGAGCGAGGCTTTGGGCTCTAACTGAACCCGAGTGATTGCACTGCAGGCTACGCGTTAGTGAACCCGAGCGATCGATCGGTGGCTGTTAACTGAACCCGATCGAGCGATTCCTTCGCTACTGCTGCTAACTGAAGCCGATCGATTGGATGAACAGTGAGCGTTGGGGGGGGGGGTGGATGAAAAGTGA
>NC_057799.1:175659259-175676284 GCF_018294505.1 Triticum aestivum
TGGACGAGGTCAACGGTAGCCCGTGGAGGCTGGAGGAGGTCGACGGTAGAGATGAACAGTATCCCGTGGAGTCCCGTTTTGCGGTATGCCACACCCCTCCTGATGAACAGGACCCCCGTTTCGACCGTAGGAGGTCCGTTTCGTCCGTTTTGCGGTACGCCACAGCCCTCCCGATCAACAGGACCCCCGTTTCGACCATAGGAGGTCCGTTTCGTCCGTTTTGCGGTACGCCACACCCTCCCGATCAACAGGACTCCTGTTTCGACCGTAGGAGGTCTGTTTCCTCCGTTTTGCGGTACGCCAGACCCCTCCCGAGCAACAGGACCCCGTTTCGAACGCAGGAGGTCCGTTTCCTCCGTTGTGCGGTACGCCAGGCCTCGTTTCCATCGCTTGTTCCGTCCAAGCCCTCCCGATGAACACGACCACGCATTCCGTTCCGACCCAGCCGGTTGGCTCCCACGCATTCCGTTTCCTCCCGATGAACACGACGCATTCCGTTGCCTCCCCATGAACACGACGCATTCCGTTGCCTCCCCATGAACACGACGCATTCCGTTGCCTCCCCATGAACACGACGACGACGCTGTTTCTCCGTTCCGACCCAGCCATGTACACGAGCCCTGGCCGTACATATGCGCGAGTAGGCGTTCGAGACCCCGCCCGTATGTACACACACGTGGCCGTATTTTCTTTCTTGCACCCTGGCCGCTGTACGTACGTGTACATGCTACGTGCGCGCCTCTACTACGACACGTACGTGCCTCTACTACGACACGTGCACGCCTGTACATCCACCAGTGTATATGTACGTACACGTTCGCGACCAGAATGACAACGCTACGTACGCTTCGACCAGGTGGGTCCCGACTGTCAGGCACTTCCTTGCGTGCGAAGATGTAGCTGGTGGGTCCCAACAGTCAGGGGGCGAATCGTTTTTTTGCCCGGACGCACTTCCTTGCGTGCGAAGATGTAGCTGGTGGGTCCCAGCAGTCAGGGGGAAACGTTTTTTCGCAAAATACAGTGGCCCGTCCGGTGGGTCCCAGCTGTTAGGTGGAGGAATCATTATTTTCCGCGTAATAAGGAGGCACTTCCTTGCTGCGGCCATGGACCCAGCTGTCAACCTCTCCACGTATAGTCCACGTCAGATGCAAGTCGTTCCTTGACCACGTTGACCGCGCCGCGCCGAGAGCACCAGGGCGGTGGACGACGGCGAGGCCTAGGAAGGGGACGACGGGGAGCCGGGGAAGACGCGGCAGTGGAAGCCTGCGCGGAGAGGAGTACGAGGGTTCATTGGTTCGGCTGCGGTGTGAGGCCGCCATCGCTGCAGGGCCTGGCCAGCGGTGGGAATAGTAGGGGGCGGTGAGGCCTCCACGGCAGCCTAGCCAGCCACGGGAGGCAGGAGCATGCGTCACGACCGGTGCTGCTTTGGGCGGCTGGAGCAAGAAGACCAGAGGTTGAAGAAGCACTATGGTCGTTGGATGGACATCGTACGGTCACTGGAGCTAGAATCGTTCATATTGACTAAAGTTGACAAAGGCCCCCGTCCCAGTCAACTTAGGAGGCCCACAAGTCAGCCTCCCACCATGGTGGGTCCCAACTAGCAGGGGGAGTATTCATCTTTTTGTGCGTAATAAGGAGGCACTTCCGGTGGGTCCGAGCTGACAGCGGGGGGAACGTTTTTTTCGCGAAATACGCTGGCCCGTCCGGTAGGTCCCAGCAGTCAGGGGGGAAACATTTTTTTCGCTAAATAAGGTGGCCCGTCCGGTGGGTCCCTGCTGTCAGGTGGAGGAATAATTATTTTGCGCGTAATAAGGAGGCACTTCCTTGCGGCCGCCTGGACCGAGCTGTCAGCCTCTCCACGTACAGTACTCTTCCGATGGAAGTCGGTCGTTGACCACGTTGACCACGCGCGCCGAGAGCACCAGGGCGGTGGTCTGGACGACGGCGAGGCCTAGGAAGGGGACGACGCGGAGCCGGGGAAGACGCAGCAGTGGAAGCCCGCGCGGAGTGGAGTACGAGGGTTCACTGGTTCGGCTGCGGTGTGAGGCTGCCATCGCCGCAGAATAACAGGGGGTGTGGGTGAGTAGAGGGATGGCCTGGCCAGCGGTGGGAGTAGTACGGGGCGGTGAGGCCTCCGCGGCATCACAGCCGGCCACGGGAGGCAGGAGCACGCGACACGACCGGCGCTGCTTTGGGCGGCTGGAGCAAGAAGACCAGAGGTTGAAGAAGCACTACGGCCGTTGGATGGACATCGTACGATCACTGCAGCTAGAATCGTCTATATTGACTAAGTTGACAAAGCCCTTGGTACGCGTCAACTTAGTAGGCCCACAGCTCGGATTTGGCATATAGCCCATTTGCGATTTGTAAGAATGTACAGCCCATTTTTTAATTCTAATGGAATTTACTACAGCCCATTTACAGTTTGTTAAAAGTATAGCCCAACTTCTAGCTAGGACAACAATTAATAATTTCAAACAACCGCTCAAAACAGAATTCAAAAAAATTCCCACATTTTGATGGGATCCGAAATATTTTTATCCGAAATTTCTAGTCAGGTTAAATATAATTTCAAAATAAAGTTGTATTACGTTAAAATCCAACGAAATATTGCGCGCGCAACAAGTAATGAAATTAAAATTTTCAAATTCCAATAATAATATATTTTTCAAACTAATTACGTGTTTGGTGCATAGTAACTGTCCAGTTATTATAATTACATCCCATTTATTATTTCTTAAAGTCCATTTTCTTGTTAAGCCTAATGCATACCTCCTAGGAAAGTTTGCAGCCCAGCGGGGCGGAGAATAACAAGTTGACCCGGATATTGTGTACAACTGTCGGCCCAGTTGCATTGCTGATGTTGAAAAAAAGGCCTGTGTAGTACAGTACAACCTAACATGGTTACTCAGCCCACATTGAGCGACGCCGGAAAGGCCCAAACAAGGCTTCTGTACAACTTTTTGAAGTCACTGAGCTCAATTAATAACTTAAGAAAAAAGTTAGATTACAGTGGAACCTAATTAAAAGCTGTCACGAGCAAATAAATAATTCAACGGGTCCCACTTGTGCGTGTGCGCGTGTGTGTGCGTGTGTGTGTGCGTGAGAGAGAGAGAGAGAGATAAAGAGAGAGACCCATCGGTCGATGCTCGTAAATACATCTTTCAGCCATATGCATTGCTGATGCTCAGTAATAACTTATATAGTTGACACAATCATATAGAACATCATAGCACACTGAACTCTCATACAAAATTTTTTCACGCAGGTGGCACAATCAGGATGGAAGCAGTGGATTGCTACGGGAAGGGCTATGTTGAAACCAACGAAGTCGTACATAACGTTTCATCGTCTTTATCAATGACGGGGAAATATCTTGAATGTTGTGCAAAGAAAACAGACAGACAACACAATAAGTTCTGCTAGCACATTAAGTTGACGTACAACCCTTTCTAAAAAAAGTTCAGGTACAAAATTAGAATAGGTCACAATCAAATGTACTGGCATATCAGTGCTTCACACCCATAGCTCGGATTTTACTAGTATCTGACAAGATTCAGTTGTTACCTCAAATTAGAGCACATCCAGGCAGCCAGTCCTGCCTCTTCTCCCAAAGAAGCATTGGCCTCCGCCGCGCGATGGAGTAGGCCCTGTGCCATCCATCGTTCCGAGCAACACGGGGAAAGTCTAATGTTGACTCCTGGAATGGACGTCGTCGATGGACCCTGGCACCAGCGGCGGCGGCAGGACTCCGATTGATGGATTGACCACTTCTTCGACATCCACGAACACTTGATATAGGTACATCCCTAACGTGGTCCGCGGCGGCCTTGGTGGCGACGAATAGTACAACCCCGGTTCCTGCACCGGTATCTCAACACCAATCACCTTCGGTATGGTGGACGGCTTCTTCATCCATGCCATAACCGTCAGAGCCCAGCTGTCTGGAGGAACCAGCATACTTACGGGCTCACCTCCAAGGTCGTTGATAAGCTCGTTCATGGACTCGTTGTTCCAAGCACGTCGAGGCATGCCGTGGAAGGTAAGATTTGTTAAAACTCAAGCTCAGAGGGCACCGAGCCCCATCATGGGTGCCACCGATCAAAGCTCACCAGGGCGCCATCGCAGAACAAATGCCGGGAAGATTCGAACACACGACTGCAGTCGAAAGTTGTCCGGAACCTGACGAAGAAATCAGCCGGTGGCGGACAGACTTCGACGAGCAAGTCACTTATTTGGATGCTGTGTGCAATGCCAAGAGCTTTGACAAGGTCGTCCGGCGAGACAGGAGGCCGGTCGCCGTTGATGGTTACCATCAGCACTTTGCCGGCAAACTGGTCGTCAAGCGCCGCCATGCCACTGTTGAACGACAGAACGCAACGACCGAAGGCAGGACGGACCTCAGGACCTCCGGCTCGGAGATCCGCGTTGACCGGAGACATGATAGTGCGCTTGAGTACAGGGAGTACAGGAGGGGGATTTGGGGGAACTGGAGTAGGAATCAAGATTCCAGAGGTGGGGAGGGGTGGGAGACTGGGGATGAAAAGGTAGCATGAATTTTGAGCACGCGCCAATATGCTCTCGGCGCGCAAGCGCACGAAAACACCGGTGACACCCACATGTCGGCCTAAGAGTCCTTATTCTTTCTTTTTTGGAGAACCCGGCCTTTTTTTCAGGATTTATTGAGAGCCCGGCCTGAGAGTCATAGTTGACATGTTTGGCATTGCGTTACTACTCGGCCCATATTCAACGACACCTCACTGGCCCAAACAAGTTTACATTATCGAAAAGACACTGAGCTCAAATTATATAACTTGAAAAAAGGAGATATACTCTGAACACTGGAGAATGGTGATGCCCTCATTTAGCCCACCAGTAGTTCGAGACAATAAACAGTTCGAAACAACGATATATACAACATTCAAACACTGACTAGTGACTACTACTAACATAAACAACAAGACATGATAGTTCATAAGAAGTCTTGCTACACCACCAGAACACACCCATCTGCAGCGCTCAGTCTCTCGTGATCCAGACGATAATGACATTCTAAATAGAAGCAACTATTACATAGTAAGAGTGACATAGACGAGGATGACCAAATGACAAGGAATATGCATAACAAAAGAAAGAACTACCCATCCACAACCAGCAGCAAAGACAACAAAGTCATTCGAAGAGATGATCCAACACCATCATAATTTGCAGCCCCGCTTCAGCGACCAGTGATCCGGAGACACCAGTACTCCACCCTTTCGATGCAACAACCCAATTACCTATCAACCTGAAGGCTTCAACCACATCACTGCCTGTCGTAATTGAGACATCCAAGGATCAAAGTTAATCCGGATGCCTTTGCCATTCTCACCTTCTTTTGGCTGCAGGCTGTATCGTTGACAATCAGGGGAGTTTGCTCCCGAACTCCTAGGGCTCGCCGTGTAGACACAGTTTTCCATAGAAAACAGAGCCTCTCTGCCATCAAGGTCCTTGCCAACGGTGATCTCCTGGTTAATCGGATAATTGAGTCCGAGAAACAGAGAGTGTGAACCAAGGCTGTTTACCCGCCTCCAACTAAAAAATCCTAAAGGCCCCAACAAGCTGGTATCCTGCTCATAGAAATAACAGCCACTGTCCGGATACTCACATATTACACGGTGCTTGTATACAGTGGGGTTTTTGCAATATAACTTTTCCGGCTCATGTGTCCGAATGATCATCAGTCTTTTGTCGTCGTCTGATCGAGCGAGGAACCAGTTGTGATTCCCTGTTTTTGGCAAAGGTGGTGTGATTACAAAGGGCAGTAACTGTAGGGACACTGCATCATATCAAAAAGGACAGGCATTGTTAATGTAAGATCAGCATTGTTCAGAGTATGAGTAGGATAATGCAAGAAACATCATTAATATGTCCCTGTTGGAACTGGGAGGAAAATACAGGGAAATGTATACTGGGTTCGAAAATATAGAAGTGCCATGCATGGTTATACTCATGTTATCTCGCAATCGATTCTTCACAGGAAACTACCATGTCATGCATGTTATGTACCCCCTCTGTTCCCAAATATTTGTCTTTCTAGGCATTTCAAATAGACACAACATACGGATGTACGTAGACATATTTTAGAGTGTAGATTCACTCATTTTGCTCCGTATGTAGTCACTTGTTAAAATCTCTAGAAAGACAAATATTTGGGAACGGAGGGAGTAATCATGTTCTGTCCTCAGAAACAAATTCTTCAAGGTAACTAACAGACCATGCATTGTTATATACTCATGTTCTGTGGGCAAAATTTTTGTGAGGATATTATTCTAGCCATTGATTGCTGAAGGGCGAAAATAGGTATGTACACATGGTAAGCATTGCATGATTTCACTACTTCCAAATATAGAGTTCTCCATATGCACATTTACTTCCCTAATGTATGGTTAGATGAAACCAACAGTGTGGTGCATGTTTCTACATCATGAAAATGAGGAAACTAACATGGCCATTGATACACACTCATATTTAGTAGTAGTATATAGATTACTGTAAAATAAGGATAATATCCATATATTCCTAACCGTTTGATTATTCCGGGTACAAATTGGCTGTAATGACGTGGTCACAATCGCATGAATTAACTCATTCCAAATATAGCTGATTTACGGTGTCTCTAATACATTGCCATAGTTCTACTCAAATTCCGCTCAAACAGTGATATGCCAATCATCACAAAAAGTTCAAACAGTGTCAGGGCGTCATCATTAACATGAGACGGAAACAACTTACACGCGCCGTCCCAGCAATACGTGGTGCCATCTGCTTTGTCGATCGCGTAGATGATGCCATTGTGTTCAATAGCATCACAGAAGTGTGTATCAGCCTTGACGATGATCAACTGCGAGCCGAGTTGTCTCCAGCTAAAGAAGGCACCGGCGTAAAGATAGGCGAGTCCACGGTCGAACAAGGCAATTAGCTTGAAGTCTGCGTAATTCGCATGTCGTGTGGGCACTTGGCAGATTACAATCTTCTGCAAAACAAGGTCCGTCCAACTGACGTAGTAATCTAGATGACTTGGACCGCGATGGTAATACTCTATATAATCCAACGGAGGAAGGATAATCTCATGGGAGGTCTGGAAGTTCACGAGCACCAACTTTTTACTGCCTTCTCTGAAGGCAGCCATCCAGTGGGAGTTCATGCCGACCCAGTACATACCTTCCAAGAAGTTTCGGGCGATGGTGATCGGATCGATGTCGAGGGAAATGATGTACGGCGACCCACTACATAACTGCAAAGAAGTTTCGGCTAATGGAGATCGGATTGAAGTTGAGGGGGATCATGCACGCCTCCGTATCATGGTGAGCCAATCTCGCAAGACCAGATAGCAGCAAGCAGGGTGTCTTGAAAAGCTTAGGCCTCGCTTCGACGATGGCCGTGTGCATGTCCCTCGAGCATGCAGCCAGTCGCAGGGCGCTCAACATATCCATACACGAACAACAGAGGTCGAGGATTTCACTGGGAGATTGCTCCAATCACGGATCATATGGATGCTGCGCGGTTTGCGTTCGGCCATGGTGGAGTTTGGAAGGGGGCTTGATTTACGGGGGAGAAGGATGTCGGTGCTGGAGCGGCTAGCGAGGGAATAGTGGTACTGGGGGAGGCGAGTGAGGCAACGGTACACGGGGGCACAGTGAGATGGAGACGGAGACGGAGAAGGAGATGGAGATGGAGTGGTGCTATGGGAGCGGAGAGGGAGACGAGGCGAGGCGCCAATGTGTTGTACAACGGCGGTGACAGACTGCACAGTGCACAGGGTGAGGCTGACTTTGGTAGCCCGAACACGCCGCCTGGACTAGTGTCAGGCGCAGGGTGTTGTCACTTCACTGTGAGGACCGGATGAATAGTATTTTGACCATCAAGTGTACCATAGTTGTACTACTACTACTACTACTACTACTACTACTACTACTACTAGTAGGAACATGAGTACTCCAGTATTGTATAGCGGAAATAGGTCTCCCGTGCTAGCATGCCTATTCACTTCATCGTTCAGGTATCATACATATTGCGAGCAGAACCAAATTCTCGTGCATGCCGAATCAACGCCCTGCCGCGATGCATGCAGTGGTCGTTCTGGTGCATCAAGGACGGCATGCAGATCGTTCCACACTTGAGAAGAGAAAAAATGGAAAGGTAGAACGCGGCAGCAGAGGAAGAGAACGCTGTCTAACGAGGTTGGGAGGGGATCGAGCAGGAAGTTAATGCTCCACGCCTAAAGGTTTTGGGAAAACCTGATTTTCATAAGGTGACTTATACTCACCTAAACGGAGGGAGTATTCCTTAACCAGAGAATGTTGTGTCTCCCACTCACGCGCTCAAAAAAAACTGCGGCACATTTTTTATCTGTTTGCATAGGTCCCACCTATCAGGAAGGATGGGCACATACACGAACAGGTACGACTCATCAGTCTACCCGCATAGCCTTTTCATTTAGTCTACCTAGCCATCTAATCAACTGCCTGCACGCCACTTCTCCCATTTACTTCTCCGTCGGGAACCGATTCTCCTCGGCTTCTTCACCTCCCCTTCATCTTCATTTGCATCCAAACCCCACTGCGTTCACATTATTTTAACCTCTTTAAATAATCATCTACTACTTAAGTTAGACTAGCCATCTAATCCTAATTATGCAAACCATAGCCCTCCGTTCCAGCGGTTCCAAATGGCGAAAGAGATCGAGATGTAGGTTTTTAGCGTCCAACATGTCCTCGTCGAAGGCTCGATGCGCATAGTTGCCACCGTCACCATCCACCCAAGGGTTGTTCGGCAGTGGATCAACAATGTATCCAACTCCCTTGAAAAGGTAGAGACGAGGGTCATCGGTCTCGACGCAGAGTACACGGAGCGTGCCCCTGGGAAGATCCAGCGCGCCGCCGTCCTTCAGCTGTGCCTCGAAGATGATGTTTTGGTGTACCACATCATACACTCGCCCTCCATACCAGGTGAGCTTCATGATTTCTTGTCTCGGGAGGACGTATACTTCTGTGGGGCAGCCATCGAAGGGGACAAACAGAAGCTGGAGCCGTACAACCTTGATTTGAAAAGCATCGCTGACCTACAAACCAGAATCAAAATTCCTGTAGAAGATTGTGATAAACAGACACCATCCCTATTCGACATAGCAAATTTTGTGCTCGGTACAAATCTTCAGAAGGGTGATGAGACGGTGGCATTAAGGTCGTCTGGATGGGAGAATTATCCCTTGACGTACGAGCGGATAAAATATGCTGCCATCGATGCCCGTGTGAGTTTCGAGATAGCTGCAAGGTCCAAAGAGCTTGTTGCGAAGCCGTCTCCCACAGAGAATGAGAACAACAAGAAGAAGAAGAATAAGAAGAAGAAGAAGAAGAAGAAAAGGATGCACCAGTAGGAGGGAATTATGGATGGATGAACTATTTCCTCTCTTGTAAAAAAAAATTATTCCCTCTCGGTGTATATTGATATAGATGGACTATTTTGATGGTGTGCATGTCTTTGGAGCAGAGTAGTAGCGTGGGTCCGCTTGACTATAAGGAACTATTTATCCGCATATATAGCTTTCTCTGCTACTCCTTCCAGTGATCGGTATGCAGTGCATGTGTCCGTAGACATGACAGCTTGTCCATGGAAGTTCAACTACGGCGACCATCACGTTTCATCTCGCGATTCCCGCGACGCCTCTCCAACCGAAGGCACCACGCCCCCCGACGTGCGCCTCACTCCTCTCGGCCGCACCGCCCCTCTGCCTTTGTGTGCATCACATGTGGGCCACCTAAAATGCGGCGAGCATCAAGTTTCTACCACAGCCACCCACGATTCCCACGACGCCGCTCGAACCCATGAAACCACACGTCCCCCGACCTGCGGCTCACCCCTCTTGGCCCCACTGCCCCTCTGCCTACGGGAGCATTACATGTGGACCAGTTACCTATCGGGTCCACATGTTATTGACTCAAAGGTACGTGTAGTAAGGCGCTGAAGCTCAGTCCTGACGGCCCTGAGAGGGAAATGTAACTCCTGCGCCAGGGCTTGTGGTGCTCCCGCAGCACAAACTCGTGCCAAACTCGAGATTTGTTTCTTTACTATACATGCACGCAACAATTTAATGGACATTGTAATCTCAACATGTGATGGGGAGCTCTAAATTTGAATTTGAAACTGATAAAACGAAAAGATTCAAAACAAATAAACTGGGAGAGAGGGAGTATATCGTAGGATGTGTCCCATACAAAATAAGTCCCCTGGTTTTTCACCGCGAAGATGTGGTTAGAAAGGAGCACAGTGTCTTCCTACACGTACGGCAACAAATCGGTCGCAGACAGCATGGTCCGCCTTTGACCGCCATGTGCAAGGTTCGTGCTATCTTATTCAATCTCACCGCGGTTCCATCGTACCAATTCATGCGGTGGCCCGTTGCATGGCTGATCCCAATGTTGGACAAAGGTTCTACGGGAACGGTGTCACCGTTGTAAATGTTGTGCAAATTGATGTTGGTACCCTCCCGTACATATGCAAGCCAATCTCCACTCGCACCGAGCCTAACCTGTGAAACAGTGGGCAGGGGGAGAATTAGGAATTGGATACGGAAGTAGTCTTTAGAATGCATTTACTACGTGATCAAACTCATCTTACCTGCTCATCGAAGGAAATCCGAGTGCCCCTCAACGTCGGCATCTCAAGGGGCCTCAACTTGCAACTACGGCCACACCGCGCTAGAGAGACCCCCAAGGAAACATCCTCGTGCGTTCCAGGGAACATCAAGATGCATTTGTATGAGTAGTTTATCTTGTGAGAGAAAAGGATGAACGAGGGAAGGCCTCTAGAGATAGAGATGGACAACTACTACTACCAATGTGCCAGCCCGTGTCTTGCAATGGATCAAAGTTGTAGAATAATACTTGTTCACGTGCTTGAAATATAAACACTCTAGTTTTGATATACATGTGTCAGCACACATGACAGCTTGTCCATGGAAGTTGAACCACGGCGACCATCACGTTTCTTGTTTCTACCACTGCCACACCCACACGCGATTCCCACGACGCCGCTCCAACCCACGGCACGACGTCCCCCGACGTGGACATGGATCCTCTGATGTGGCTATCACTGCATTGCCCTGCCTTTCCTTCGCTGACAGGTGGGACCCACGCTTATGGGTCCCACGTGTCAGTGACAGAATGGTAGGATTGTTCACGTCAGGGGATCCTCATCCCCCCGATGTGCCCCTCATCCCTCTCGGCCCCACCACTCCTCTGCCTTTGTGTGCATGACATGCGGGCCAGCTGAACTGCGGCGACCATCAACTTTGTACCACAGACACACCCGATTGGACGCGGTTTGCCTGCTCCGCTGATGTGCTCCAATCTGTACTCCCGCACCATCGAATTTTCATCCAGCGGCTGTGACACATTTCATCCCGGGAATCAATCCTCAGCTGGAGTACTTATGTACTACAGGTATTACCCGCCGCTGTGGCCATCTACGCCTCGTAACGCCCCGACGCCCAGCTGTGGCACCCTCGCCACGGCCACGCCACCACCGGCCGGTTCATCTCAAACGAGTGAGTCGTGAACCATGCCACCACCATGAGAATGACATGTGGGCCAGTCGCATTTAAGGTCCGCATGTCACTGACTCATAGGCCAGGCACTAAGCCCCTGAAGTTCGGTCCCGTGTGCCCCGAGAGGGAAATGTAACTCCTGCGGCAAGCCTTGTGGTGCTCCCGCAGTACGACCTCGTGCCAAAACTGGAATTTGTTTCTTACTACTATCAACTAGTACTAGTAAGGTACACGTGCATTGCACGCATGAGATTCTGGTGGTTTGTGCATTATGCTTCTACATGTGGAGCTTTCTGGATTCTAACATGTGGCCAAATCTTGTGGAATGTAAGGTTAGGCAAGTTTGATTAACTTAGGTGAGTGTTTGGTTCAAGCCACACCTCAGGCAAGCCACACTAAGGCCCCACATGACATACACACAAAAAATGTGGCAAGATTCCCTTAGGCTTGCCAACTTGTGGCTCTCATTTTGAAGAACTAATAACTTTGCCTAAGCTTAGTTGTGGCAAAGTTAGTCATGAATTAAGTTCAACCATGGAGTCTTCTAGATTATACATGTGGCAGAATCTGGTGGATGATATCCAACGGCCAGTAGTGCTCGGATTTGCCATCTTTGTACCGTCGGATTGGCTTCATCCAACGACCAGCTTTCAAAGTTTTTCACACACTATATAGGGGGTATAGATATAGATGTGCTAGTCCGTTGCAATGGATCCAAAGTATATCTATTTAGTGGAGTGCACTCTAAACACATTATCTATTTATTTTTCTCTAACCTTCCGTAGCCATGCAACCAAGCCACATAAGCTTCATGGGTGCCCCCCACATCATATTATTCATACTACGTTGATTGAAAAAAAGATAAATCACCCAAAACAAGATCTTCCCATTTTTTGTTCCTACGATCTTGTGCCGTGCACGTACCTACTAGTTGTATAGTGGTAGTACTAGTAATATAGTATTAGGAGTACAAACTTGGTACTAGTAGGAGTAGTACTAGTACGGAATGCTCCTACTCTATCAACGAGCCCCGTCTGACTCCAAATTTCTTGGCTTCCGTGCTACAGCTAGATCTTCCCCTCGTTTCTGTTTTCCAACCCGGTGGCGAGCGGGGTGTCGGTTTTCTCAATGGCGGTCCCACATGAAAGTGAAAATGCTAGGCAACACGCCTTCCCTAAGCTATGTGTCGTGCCGGACAGGCCGTGTTGTACTCCTGATTCCCGGGCGTGTGGGGGTGCGACGCGAACGCGGCAGACCTTTTCCTTTTACCAGCAATGTGCCCGTGCGTTGCGACGAATCCAAAGTAGTAGAATAGTCATATTTGTTCACAAACTTGAAAGAAATCACTATTGTTTTGATATACTCCTAATATATTACTCCCTCCGTACCTAAATATTTGTCTTTTTGAGATTTCAAATGGACTATCACATACGGATTATATAGACATATTCTAGTGTTTCTAGCAAGATGCCCGCGCGTTGCACGAAGTTGATGGAAAAGGTAAGCACAACTTATAAATTGACGGATGGAGTACTAGTTACAGTGATGCATATAATTAAGCAAAGGGATCGCACATGTCGGTATTGACTGGAACGAGAATGCAACAGCACAATAAGAATTAAGGCCACGATGATGCGATCGCAGTGGTGGTTACAGAAGGCAAGAAGAAAGATGGATCCACGAACGTACGACCTCCTCCTCCTCAACTTAGTGCGCTGGGCCACCGACCGGCGGCTAAGGAGCGGCGGATTTTGTGGCGAGGTCGAGGCGCTTCTCAGCAAAGGCATCCAAGGCTTCCAGCCGGTTGAGGAAGGCCAACATCGTAGCGTCCTCACTGGCCTTGTAGATACCTATGTACACGATTTTCTCGTACACGTGGATGTGTAGGTCGACGAATTATTGCAGGGCGAGGCGCCTCGCGGCGAGCGCGACCTCCAGGTGGACATTCTTCGTGGCGTCGGCGGGCAGTCGCAGGGCCACCAGTGCTTGAAAGAGGTTCCGGCCATGGAGGCCAATTAGGGTGGCAGGCAATGAGGAGCCCGGGCGCGCGGGCTGGAGGAGGACGGCGATGTCGTCCGCCAGCTTCTTGAGGACGGTGAACTCGTTGCTGGTAGCAACGATCATCTGGTCCAACTGAGAGTCATAGTTGGCGTTGACGGCGGCCATCCACCAGCCGGTCTCCAACACCGTCTGGAGACGATCCTCGGCGCCATGCCGCAGGCCGGCGTCGTGGATGTGACGCCCCCGATTTGACCGTACACTAATCATGCACGCAGATGTGTACGATCAAGATCAGGGACTCACGGGAAGATATCACAACACAACTCTAAAACATAAATAAGTCATACAAGCATCATAATACAAGCCAGGGGCCTCGAGGGCTCGAATACAAGTGCTCGATCATAGACGAGTCAGCGGAAGCAACAATACCTGAGTACAGACATAAGTTAAACAAGTTTGCCTTAAGAAGGCTAGGACAAACTGGGATACAGATCGAACGAGGCGCAGGCCTCCTGCCTGGGATCCTCCTAACTACTCCTGGTCGTCGTCAGTGAGCTGCACGTAGTTGTAGGCACCTCCAGTGTCGTAGGAGTCGTCGCCGATGGTGGCGTCTGGCTCCTGGACTCCAGCATCTGGTTGCGACAACCAGGTAGAAAGGAAAGGGGGAAAATAGGGAGAGAAGCAACCGTGAGTACTCATCCAAAGTACTCGCAAGCAAGGAGCTACACTACATATGCATGGGTACATGTGTAAAGGGCCATATCAGTGGACTGAACTGCAGAATGCCAGAATCAGAGGGGGATAGCTAATCCTCTCGAAGATTACGCTTCTGGCAGCCTCCATCTTGCAGCATGTAGAAGAGAGTAGTTTTGAAGTCCTCCAAGTAGCATCGCATAGCATAATCCTAACCCGGCGATCCCCTCCTCATCGCCCTGTTAGAGAGCGATCACCGGGTTGTATCTGGCACTTGGAAGGGTGTATTTTATTAAGTGTCCGGTTCTAGTTGTCATAAGGTCAAGGTACAACTCCGGGTCGTCCTTTTACCGAGGGACACGGCTATTCGAATAGATAAACTTACCTGCAGGGGTGCACCACATAACCCAATACGCTCGATCCCATTTGGCCGGACACACTTTTCTGGGTCATGCCCGGCCTCGGAAGATCAACACGTCGCAGCCACCTAGGCTCAACAGAGAGGTCAGCACGCCGGTCTAAAACCTATGCGCGCAGGGGTCTGGGCCCATCGCCCATTGCACACCTGCACGTTGCGTACGCGGCCGGAAGCAGACCTAGCCCTCTTTATACAAGCGCGAGCTTACGGTCCAATGCGGCGCGCGCCACTCAGTCGCTAACGTCAAAAAGAGCTTCGGCTGATACCATGATGTCAAGTGCCCATAACTGTTCCCCCGTAGTTGGTTAGTGCGTATAGACCAAATGGCCAGACTCAGATCAAATACCAAGATCTCGTTAAGCGTGTTAAGTATCCGCGAACGCCGACCAGGGCCAGGCCCACCTCTCTCCTAGGTGGTCTCAACGTGCCTTGTCGCTCCGCCATAAAGTAACAGTCGGGGGCCGTCAGGAACCCAGGCCCACCTCTACCGGGATGGAGCCACCTGTCCTTTCAGCCCCCTCATCAGAATCACTTGCGGGTACTCAACGAGCCGACCCGACTTTAGTCACCACATGTGTCATGTATATAATGTATATAGTATATACCCGTGATCACCTCCCGAAGTGATCACGGCCCAGTAGTATAGCATGGCAGACGGACAAGAGTGTAGGGCCACTGATGGAACACTAGCATCCTATACCAAGCAATAGGATAGCAGGTAAGGGTAACAACTGTAGCAACAATGACAGGCTATGCATCAGGATAGGATTAACGGAAAGCAGTAACATGCTACACTACTCTAATGCAAGCAGTATAGAGAAGAATAGGCGAGATCTGGTGATCAAGGGGGGGGGGCTTGCCTGTTTGCTCTGGCATGAAGGAGGGATCGTCAATACCGTAGTCGAACTGGGGGTCGCCGGCAATCTCGGGGTCTACCGGAAAGAAGTAACGGAGGGGGAACACAATAAATAACAGAGCAATCAGAGCATCACAAAGCGTAGCATGGCAATACGCGGAGCAAGAGGTGACCTAACGCAGTAGTAGGTGATACCCGCGAAGTGGGGAAACATCCGGGAAAGTATTCCCGGTGTTTTGCGTTTTCGGACAAATGAACCGAAGGGGGAAAGTTGCGTGTTTGCTATGCTAGGGATGTGTGGCAGATGAACGGACTGCGTATTTAGATTCGTCTCGTCGTTCTGAGCAACTTTCATGTAGAAAGTATTTTCATCTGAGCTACGGTTTATTTTATAAGATTTTCTAAAGTTTTATATCATTTTAGAATTTATTTAATTAATTTAATTCAACATTATCCAGAATAGTGCACGCTGACGTCATCATGACGTCAGCAGTCAACAGAGGTGTTGACTAGTCAAACTGACATGTGGGTCCAGTGGGACCCACCTGTCATTCTCTGTTTAGATTAATTAGGAATTAGCTAAACTAATTACTGTTTAATTAAACTAACTAGTTAATTAGATTAATTAAACAGGATTAATTAACTTAATTAATTAATTAATAATTAATTTTATTAATTCATTTTCATTTTTATTTATTAATTTTTTTATTCTTTTTTTAATTGACGTTCTGGGGCGTGGGCCCCCCATGTCATTGGCACAGGGGCCATAGCGTGTGCGGGCGCTGGGTGCGGGCGTGGTGCCCGTGCCCGAGGCCGAACGGGGCTGGCCCCGGAAGCAGCCCGCGGCGTGGGCAGCGGCAGCCAGAACGCCGGCCAGTGGGGGGGCGAGCCGCGGTGGACGGGGCGAGGCCAGGGACGGCGACGGGGTGGCAGTGCCTTAGCTAGTGGCAGAGGCGGGCGACGGCGGGCGAGCCACGGCAAGCAGTGGTGGGGCGCGGGCATGGCTAGATGCAAAGGCACGCGGAGGCGGGCGTGGTAGGCGTGGCGGGGCGCGGTCAAGGCGCGAGGTGCGGGCGGAGGCCGTGGACGTCGCGGCGGAGCGCGAGCAGGCGCGGGGAGGGGACGTGGTGCGCGGACGGCGTGTGCGTGTGGAACAGCGTGTGCGCGCGCGGGACTATGCCGCGGCCGTGAGCGCGTGCGCGAGACAGAAGGAGGAGAGGAGGAGGCTGAGGCTCACAGGGGCCGTAGGGAAAGGGCAATGGAGCGCGGGGAGGAAGCCGGGGACGTCGCGACGCAGGGGAGGACGACGGCGAGGTCCGGGTGGGGGTGGCGCTCCGGCGCCGGCAATGTGGTCCAGCGGGGTCAGAGGCGGGGCGGCGTGGTCGAGGCAGCGCCCCGGGCGGTGGTGGACGACGAAGGGCGTCGGGGGCGGAGCCGGGTTCGATCCCCCCTTCCCGATCCAGATCGGGA
>NC_057799.1:175676550-175684509 GCF_018294505.1 Triticum aestivum
TTATTTTTATTTTTCTGTTCTGTTTTATTTTAGATACACATTGCTTTTAGCTTAAAAAAATGATAACAACTCCTAAATTGATGTTTGAGAACCACCCACTGCCATAAATGTTTTACCCCGAAATAAATTAGTTTAGAATTTTATTAATCGAAAAATGTATTTACTTAATTGTTTGGGTGCAGTTCTAATCACTTTAGAGTAATTATTTATTTTATAAAAATGTTGTTTCTCCACCAATACTATCGATGATTTAATTGTCACAATAAGAACATTTTAGTTTTGAGAATTTGAAAACTTTAATTGATTGACTTGACTTTGAATTTAAAATTTGATTCGGTTTTGAACTAACGCAAGATTTGCAACAGTAATCGAAGTGACGTGGCATCATTAATGTGGGATTACTGTAGCCTAATTATCCGGGCGTCACAGTGGACCATCTGGCGCAGCCGCTGGCCGCTCACGCGCATCGCCGCCATGGGTCTGGAGTGAGCTCTTTTGCGCTTAGTGTAGGTGCTTAGGCAAATGCTTAGGTGCGTACGATGTGGTAGATGCATTGGAATGGAGGGGCGCCTTTATATGAGGGCAAACTGCGTTGCATTCACATCGTGCAGCCTCTTTTCCCGGACCTCCTCCCATTACTTCCCTCATGCATTAATTGAAGGAGGATGCATTGGCCGTTCAACATATCGGGAACCGCTACTCCCTCCCTCGTCTGCATTAAAGCCATATCGGGAACTGTGCTGCCCGCTGTCAAATCTAATACTCCCTCCGTCTAGGTGAGTATTAAGTCATCTTACGAAAACCAAATAGTAAACACATAGGCGTGGTGCATTAACTCTCACATTGTTTCTTATTTTTTGACATAAATAGAGGAATCAACCAAGAAGAGATGTGGGGCTTGTATGCTTTTAACGACTTGAGACTATCAAACATGACATGTAGTGGTCAGTTCGTTGCACAAGAACAAATACAACCCACGTCAGCACACACGCATCTTATATAGCATCACATCCAATGGCTATAAAAGATGAATGAGACCAAATTTTATCTCATCTAGATGAGTTCTAGCAAAATTGTATTAATAATACTTAGTACTCCTGCGCCATGTATCATATATTAGTATCATGTAGTACTTTATTTATTGCCATGTATGACACATAGTACTCAACTCTCTCTCTTTCTTCATTTAATTATATGGCACCTCATCAAAATTGCTAAGGCTAGTACCATTACAACCAGCCTTAGCAAATACTAAACATTAAGTTCTCTCGTTTTATTCTCCATCTTGGTCACCTAGACGGAGGGAGTATACTGCGCGGGCTTTTCCTGTGCGGTAGGCGGGGCAGTTCCGCCTAGTCGGTTCGACAGAGACCCGAGAAGACAAGGGAGTAGGCTGCTGCAAACGTAGGGTGTGTGAATTGACAGCGAGTTACTGCTGGACAGGTGGGGCCCCGTGATTTGACTTGCCATTATCATTTTAACTGTGGCGCTACGACCGGCGTGAGTCTCCTGATTCCTGACCCCCTCCATACAGGTGCCTCTCCCAATGCTCCACCATGTAGTAGAGGCTGGCTCTTGCATGAGAGCCCACTTCTCCACTTTTTCCTTGCCTCTCTTTCCTCCACATATGCAAAAATGCCATGTAAAGCGCACTATTGTACTTACTTGCTCCTACAGGTGCTTAAGCTTGCCACATAGGCATAAAGTCTGATGTGGCAAGTTAATCAAGAAGAGAGAGACTAGTTTGGTGACCCAAGGAAGAAACGGTGCTAAGCGCGTGTACCTAGGTGAAAAGACAATTTTGAGTCTATAGCTAATTAAATGAAGCAAACTTAGCAACACCATTTCATTGGAAGAGGTCACTCCTTGGCAAATGCAATAAATACTTGTACTCCCTGTGTCCCATAATATAATAACGTTTTTGGCACTACACTAGTGTCAAAAACGTTCTTATATTATGGGACGGAGGGAGTACGAAGAAATAGATAGAGAGAAGTAAAAAAAACACTTATAGCCAACCTTATAGCCAAAACCTTATTGTAGTATGAGTGACTAAGTGATGACTATGTATGACATGCCAACATCAGATAGCCTAACGCACCGTGTTAAATCTCCAAGGGCGCGACCGCACGAGCGACGCGACGGTCGTGGTAGGCGCGACCACGATACGGGCTGCTGGCAGCCCTTGGATCTGAGATCAAACGGACGCATGCTAAGTTGCTGAAAATTTCCAGAATAACCCTCTAGGATAGGATATTCACCCATAGGTCTAGAATCACGCCATGCAACCGTTCGATCTCAGATCCAAGGGCTCTCGGAAGCCCGTATCATGGGAGAATGGAAAGCCACTACCCTGCCGTTCGCACGCTGGCAGTTCGCTCCTACTCGTCACCGCACGTCCTTCAATACTACGACGGTTCGCTCCTAGTCGTCCCGTCCATTCACATTACGGCAGTTCCACTAATCCTAACCCTCCTCCCAAATCCATGGCGTCCCAAATCTCCCCGATCGGCGGTGAGTACAAGGTTAGAACCATCACCGGCGATAAGTTCGACGTCATCTACACCCGTTCTTCCGCGAGGACGTGGACGAGGACTCTGAGTAAGGTGGAAGTGTCATTGCTCATGGTGGTTCTAATGCAGTGTCTACCGGAATAGTTGCAAAGTTTAATTTCAGGTGTGCTTAATTTAATTTGAGGGGTGTGTTGTGCTGAGCCCCCAGCAGAACTATGTTATGTTTCTTCTTGTTACTTTAACTCTTCAGTACGTACATACTAGTATTTCTTACATTTCATCTTTTAGTTGGTATAGTACTACCACTCGTTTCTTCACATTATATACGTACAATATATATGGCCAACATCATATAGCCAGCAGTTTAGTTGTCAAAGAATTTCAGGGTTCTTAGTTTTATTTGAGGGGTGGGTTGTGCACTTGTGCTGGACACCATTATTGTGACAAGCCTTTTTAATAGTACTATATGCATAATTTGGCGACGAGCGCTCTCTATATGTACCACCTTTTTTTTAATTTCAAGTTTTGCTCCATGGCACAATCCATCGATACTACTACTGTACAAAAGTGGAGTATATACATTTTTTAAAAGGCTAGAGGGCGGGGCAGTCTAGCTCGGTCGGTTTCACGAGAGGCGAGGGCCTTTGTGATTTGACGGCTCATTACTGCGGTCAAATCGAATAGTACTGCGCCGCCCGCTGCACGCCCGGCGCCTCCATTAAACCCCTCCGTTAAACCCGCATGCAAACCGAGAATCCTACTCCTGCCACACGTCCGTTCATGAGCGGGCCGGAATTAAACGCAACACCGACCGAGCTCCTCCCGTCCGCCCTCAGTTTAAACGAGGCCAGACGCCGGCCAAGCTCCTACCGTCCGCCCTCTATTTACACGAGGCCAGACAGACAGCGGGCAAGAATCGCACCCCTCCGCCGCTCCCCCATCTCCTCCTTCACCATTTTCTCCACTCTTCCGATGGCTTCTGATGAGCCGTTCTCCGGCATATTACCTGGCCCGCCGAGCCCTCCGGATACGGGCGAGGCCGCTCGGTGCTTCACCAACCTCGTTTGGCCCGACGGAGCCAGTTGCCGCCCCAAGCAGGCGCGTGGTTCAGCAACTCGCCACTCCAGTTCAGCTCGATGAGGAGTGGCGAGTTGCTCCACGCCGGCACGACGGCTAGCACGCCGATACGGGCGCCGTCGCTGCCGCGTCATACCGCGCCACCTGTGTCTGCGGTGGCCGCGCCTCCCGTGTCTGTGGGCGCGCCTCCCGTGCCTGCGGCAGTGCCATGCAGGCAGAGATAGAAGTTGGGTGCATGGAGAGCGATGAGTCGGTGGCCAGCTTCTCTGTGTCCATTGCCATCATCGAGGAGAAGTAGAACACAGGAGGCCGCCGCCACTTGGGACCCATGAAGGCCACCGTCGAGGCGACGACCGCGGATTCAGGTGGTTTCTTTGCTGCTTCGTCTCTTCCGAGGACCTTCGTCGACCCCACAAGTGTCTGACGGACATGAGGAAGACAAAGGGATCCGCGGGCGGCCATTTAGAACTAAAATAAGTCTAGATACATCCATTTCTAGGACAAGTATTTCCGGACGGAGGGAGTATTAATTATACAAGAGAGCCGGATTGGCACCTCTTAGTTCATGTAAATGTAATGATATCCATCATGTTTATATGAAGATCCGGCTTTTTATACGAAATCCTTCATGCTTATATGAAATCAGTCCGTGTTTGCACGAATTTCATCTGGTTGGTTAGAGTTGTAAAAATGTATGTCGCTGGCGTTTGATGTCTTCCTCCGCTTAAGGAAGCGGGAGGAAATTTGCCGGCTGCCGTTGGAGATGCTCTTTATGCTGGAAATAATAGAGTGACATCCAATCCATTTGAGTTAATTGCCTGTATGATTGTCCCTCTATAAAAAGTTAATTGCATGTACAGTGTACATGTGACTTGCAGGGTGGCTACAGCTTCGTACAGAAAGTTAAAAAGAAACAAGTCCATCCTTAATCTTGTATTCTAAGTACTCTGTGGGTTCCACTATCAGTACAGTAGTGAAAGAAGTATATATTAAATAAGTAGAGTAATATATAATATAAAAATATAAAGTTAAAAGACAGAATTCGAACTCATGTCATCGCGTTGCGAGCATCCGACGCTAACCAGCCCATCACAATTTTGTTGTAGACCATGCTGGAGATATATCTCCATGTCTACTCTTATATATACTCCATTCCTTCCTAAATATTTTTCTTTTTCAGATTTCAAATGGACTACCACATACGGATGTGTATGTAGACATATTTTAGAGTGTAGATTCACTCATTTTTCTCCGTATGTCTTTTCAGGAAGGGGTCATATTTGTCCTTGATTTATTTATGAGGTATCCAGATGGCACTGCACCACCAAGAAAAGAGGGTAACATCAAAATTATGGACCACTTTTTTGAGTATGTTGGTAAGGTCCGGTCATAGTCACTTGTTGAAATATCTAAAAAGACAAATATAGAAAACAGAGTTGGTGATGATGGTGTGCGTGCCATCCTGCAATATGGGCCGTCGGATTTATATCTAACGGATAGGAAAGAAACTATGGCAATTTTGCAAAAATATACCCACACGTCTCTCCACGTTCACAAATAAGGCCTTCCCTCGTTCAACCTTTTCTCTCACAAGATAAACTACTCATACAAATGCATCTTGATGTTCCGTGCAACGCACGGGCAGCTAGCTAATTTCTTTTAAAATAGTTGCTGCGATAATTGGGTTGAAGTGATATATTTTATGTCTGCCCCGAATGATTTCAGATTCACTAGTAGTAACAAAGAAAAGGTTTCCTTGTTAATTAACAGAAAACAGGGTGAAAACTATCACATGAGGCCGGTAAAAACAAGGCGCACTGGGTTCCGCGTCATCGACACTACAGCTGTGCGCGTGCGAGAAGTCTACATATCGAGGGGGCTACCGAGCGAGGCACCGAGACACAATGTTTGAGAGAGAAACCAATTGACAGATTATGATCAGATCGAGTTGTCTCCCTTCTGCTGTCAGTGTTGTGGGGGAGGGAGAGAAAGACGTATCGAGAGTGTGCGCGGTAGGCACAGAGGCACAACTAGTGAGTGTGTGTGTGTGTGTGTTTGAAAGAGGAGTAGATAGATTATTATCAAGATCGATGTGCCACCGTACTCCTTCGGTGCCGGGTAGTGTGCGTGTGTATGTTTGAGAGAGAAGCCAGTCGATAGATTAGTATCAAGATCGAGGTGTCACCCTACTCCTTTGGTGTTGGGAAGTGTGGGTGTCTGTGTGGGGGGGGGGGCAGTGACACTCACATATCTCTACTCTTATAAAAAAACAGAGTTGGTGATGATGGTGTTCCTGCCATCCTGCAATATAGGCCATCCGATTTATATCCGATGGACAGGAAGGAAACTATGGCAATTTTGAAAAAAGATACCCACACCCCTCTCCGCATTTGCAAATAAGGTATTCCCTCGTTCATCCTTTTCTCCCACAAGATAAACTTATCATACAAATGCATCTTGATGTTCCGTGTAACGCATGGGCATCTTGCTAGTAGGGAGAAGGAGTTTGTGTGACACATATCTAGCTATATTAAGGGATAGGTAGATAGCATATGTGTGAGAGACATTATTATACTTTGAGACATTAGTGGCTGTGGGTGGGCGGAATTAAAGGGGTGGGCGTGTTAGACATAGAGAGCGTGTGTGTTTCTGTGTGAGAAACTTGTAGGACGGGGTAGAAAGACGAATTTAACCCTGACGGAGGGAGAGAAATACATGAAGTGCGTGTGTGTGATTCCGATGCCCACAGGGAAATGAGATATGTATGCGTGTGAGAGAGATTGAACAATTCATTCACGTATCACTATCTAGCGATCGTGGACGTGCATCGCTTGAACATAAGTCAATATCTACTTCGTATCGTGGCCAAAGGTACAATATCGATTCAACACTATAAAGATTGGACACTCACATATCACGTTTTTTCTATTTAAATAAACCTTTTCAGTTGTGCATGCCAAAGTTAGAATGATGTTTCTTCAAACAACCAATGTAGCTATCATGTATATGCACCATTGTTACTCTTGCATTCAAATTCATTAGTCTTGGATGATTTAAGTTTCTATTTTGAAGTAATATATGTAATATTCATATATGAATTCAACGGGTACGCAATTTATGAAATGGAGGCTATGTAATCATATGAGGTAACACTTTTAAGTAGCTGACTACAATATCCATTTCTTTTTGTGCGCCTCTACACTAACACGTCAATGCATTATGTTTAAAGTAAATAACCAATGGCACTAAATTATCTATTTACACGAGAAATACATAGGCTGAGCGTTTGATCCCTTTTTTGTGAACGATTGGCCGCGCCCGTGTTAACGTCCAAGTTATCGGCGCATCATCCCGAGTTATTGTCTTTTTTCTGGGGTGGACTTCACACCAGTTATTAACTGCTGACGCGTGCCCCGTGTACACAGTCTAGCATGACCTTCCCGCTAGCACGGTCCAAAATTAGTTGAAACTCGATACGAACGATCCCGCGGGTGGCAAAATCTCCCGCCTCCTTCTAAAATTTCCGCCACCTTAGTCTTTAGCATGCGAAATCCCCCTTTTGTCCTTGGTGCACGGAGACCAACAGTTACAATACCGCCCTCATCTACATGATAGGTCGGGGCTGCTTTGGTAACTTCCGGTTCCCCCACTACACGGCACCCCCATTTCCTCTCCCCCTCCCGCAAAAACGACTAACTCCACAGCACCAGAGCATCTTACATCACGCCGTCCGTATTTCATCGCCCTTTCTCCCCTCCCCTCTCGAAACCCTAGACTACTCATCCACCGGCGTACCATAGCCCATTCACTGCCAGCGGCGTCCACCTCGCCGGATCTGCTTCTGCAGCCGCATCTACCCCTCCCACCTCCCCTAGAAACAAGTAGACTGCTCATCCACCACTGTACCACAGCCCATTCAGTGCCGGCCTTGTCCACGGCGCCGGATCTACTTCGCCGGTACTCTCATCAACCGCCGTGCATCTGTAGCGGCTCATTCGTACTCCCCATCGGAGACGCTTCGTGCACACCCCCCGGAGCCGCCCCACCGACGCCCCCGTCGACGGCCTCTGATCCTCTTCGCCGACACCTTCCTCAACCCTACCGGAGCCGCTTTGCCGAAACCTTCCTCAACCCTACCAGAGCCGCTTCGCCGACACCATCGTCAACCCTACCGGAGTAGCTTCGCCTATACCATTCTCAACCCTACCGGGGCCGCTTTGCCAACTCACAAGTCCATGGCCTCAGATCCGCTTCCTCGCACCCTCATCCAACCTACCGGAGCAGCTTCTGATGCCCCGTCCACGGCCGCAGATCCGCATCGTCGACACCACCCTTAACCCAACCACCGGAGCAGCTTTTGACGCCCCGT
>NC_057799.1:175684888-175722499 GCF_018294505.1 Triticum aestivum
CGTCGTCGACACCATCCTTAACCCAACCACCGGAGCAGCTTCACCTACGCCCTCGTCCACGGCCACAGATCCGCTTCGCCCACACCGTAGTCCACCCTATCGGAGCCGCTCCACAAACACCCTACTCGATGGTTCTAGATCTCCTTACCGGACCCTGACAGCCAGCGCAGCGTCATCACCCTTGACGTTTCTAAACTGATTCCCACCGTGTGGAGAGATGCCAAGCACCCGCCACGGCCTAGGTACTTGTCACCTTTAAACCCGTCCAGCATCACCTGCCCGATGTACTTCAAATATACTAACCGGTCGCTGTTACCTGTTATGCAGCTGGCAAAAACTACAAGGACGATGTTTCTTCTGGATCTAACAGCTTGGCCAACCAAGATCCTGGACTGAGGCATTGCTATGATCTTGTAAGCGCGTCTCTCTCTCTCTTGTATTGTTCTGTGCCTGCCTGCGTGCTTTGCTAGGATTTTCGACCAGTAATCCCTTTGTGCAGACAATGATTTCTACTACTGGCTGCTAAATTAGATATGTAGATGTCATACATGATACTACCTCGTACCTCCGTTCCTAAATATAAGTCTTTCTAGAGATTCCACTATAGGCTACATACGGAGCAAAATGAGTGAATCTACACTCGAAAATGCATCTATATACATCTGTATGTGGTCCATACTGGAATCTCTACAAAGACATATACTTAGGAACAGGGGCAGTACATTACACAAAATCGTAGGTGGCATGTAGGAATTCCAGTGCACTACATTAGGCTCCCTTAGAGTGCCTGCTAGTCCAGCATACAGAGTCATGGCTAGTTTATGGTACGCACACAATCGTTAATTGGTGGTTTAAATATGCGCAAGGGATATGCAATGTAGTATCATGTAGAGATGTCTGAAATTAGTCGTGTCAACTTGGAGATAGGGTTACACAATGAAAAAGTACAAGATGTATGTGGCAATTTCATGGAACATCGCAAAAAAAGGAGAGGCAGCGATGAGCCTATATAGTGTGCTATGGTACATCACTCCTCCATTGCAATCATCGTGACATGTTATTTGTATGCCAGTTCTATTAGCCAAGTTTCTTAGGGACAGTTATTATGAGTTATCCTAAGAAAATAAGCACCTGCGAATATAAGCTCCATGTAATAAGCCAACCAGTTCTTTTCATTGCGTTTTTAGCTTATCTTTGGTATGATCAGTGGAAAGTCTAGATTGCATTATATTTTTTTCATTTTTCTGCCCATATGGAAATTAATTTGACTTGCAAACATCACAAATTGAACCCAGTGCAGTAATTAATATGATAGGAAAACAGACCATCACTATTTGCTCAAAATGCAAATACAAAGATACCATCTACTTGGCACAATCTACTTTGGTCAATGTTTTTCCATAGAGATCCCATTGCCTAATTTAAACGAAGAACGCATGACCCACATTGAAATGAAGAACAATTATTTATTGAAATTCGATGGTCCAAGTGGCTGGTTATTATCGTATAGCAGCACCACCTGAAAGCATCATATAGCAGAGCAGCTCATAGCAACTCATCATACAGCAGCAGCAGTCTGCAATTCATCATATACCAGCAGCAGCTCATAGCAATTCATCATATAGCAGCAGCAGGAGCAGCTCATAGCAATTCATCATATAGCAGCAGCAGGAGCAGCTTGTAGCAACTCATCATATAGCAGCAGCAGCAGCTCATAGCAATTCATCATATAGCAGCAACAGCTCATAGCAACTCATCATACAGCAGCAGCAGCTCATAGCAATTCATCATATAGCAGCAGCAGGAGCAGCTCAAAGCAATGCATCATATAGCAGCAGCAGAAGCAGCTCATAGCAATTCATCGTATAGTGGATCAGAATGAAAATTTGGCAAAAAATCAGAGGAGATCCTCACCTTGTTGGATGAGCTCATCCTTTAACAGCACCTCAAGGCCATGGCCTGGGAGGAGGGGAGGGGGAAAAAGGTGCCTTCTGCCGCAGTGTGGCATCAGCCGTAGTTGTGCAGCGCCCGCCGGAGTAGTGCGTTGGACGAACCAGAGTGGAGCAGCTACTGGAGACCATGAGAATGAGGGGCGGCGCCAGAGGGAGGAGCAGCCAGGGAGATTTGCCCCTACCCGCCGGCCATGTAGCCTAGCTGGACATAGCATCGTCGAGGACCAGGCTAGATGGGACCAGTGGCGACGGCTCACTGGAGGAACCCTAGTGCTGCAGGCAGGGGATCGAGGTAGAGGGAAAGGGGAGAGGAGATGCAAGCGGGCAGGGCAATGAATGCTTGCGTGTTTGTTTTTACTTGAGGGTCAGGTGTGACACGTGCGTCAGCAGTTGCATTTTGAGTGTAATATAGGCAGACAACAGAGTCATTTCACTATTCCCCCTCCCTTCAATTTTTAGTGAGGTTGTACCCGAAACACCCCCCTCCAAAGCGAAATTAGTTAAGCCCAAGCCCATAACTCAAAAATGATTTCTTTACATCTTTTATGGCTTATTTTGACAATATGCCCTGAAAAGGCGGAATCGAACTGGCCCTTAACCTGCAATTCAATTGTGCGTGCAATGATGAATCACTCCTGCCTGCTATCTGTACATTTAGGCATCATCATACATGGCATAACCTAATACATGTGCATTCCATTGTAGAATCTGGAATATGCAATGTTTATGTTAGTTCATACGTTGCACATGATGTTTAGATGCCCCTTAAATTTGGTCAGTCAAGTGATGGTCTTCAAGCCTCCTTCTTTGCTTCTTTTCTTGATATGTAAGATTTGCTCACACATCTGTTCAATTGCTTGTTTGCATCAGTCAGCCATACTAGGACTGTTTGCTTTGATTACTTGTTGTTCCTGACCTAACACTCTAACAGAGCTTGTCAACGATTTAAACACTAAGGGCTGCTGTAGTGGGGCCTTGTCTAACTCATAGGTGACATAAAGGCTTGGCTGTACACTACAGTAGGCTCTCCAAGAGTACCTGGAGATCCAGTTCGAAGGTATGCCTAGTTTTTACATAGTGCAGACATAGTAAATGCTCATTTTATTCTGTGCAAGTGCAAGAGCTGCGGCATGTTTCATTATGTGGTGTTGTTTTGTTATAATCTCATCCTTTTGTGTTCACAGACTGGAAAGTATGCATATTTATCTTCCAAGGAGACGAGTAACTAGTTTGTGTCACCTTGCAGAGGGGGTGCAATGAACATAAGATTGAGGATTTCCAAGTACAAGATGTTAAGAAGGAGCCTTGCAAGAGAAGTAGGAGCTGCGCTGAGCCTCTTCAACCTTCTAAGGTAAGTCACTGTATGCAAATCAACATTTCAATTCCTTGTTTGTTTCACGCATAGTTAATTTTCTCTTTTCAATTGCTTTATTTGTCCTCAGTTAATGAGATGCCCAAATAATCATGCCTGATGTTCGGTACTTGTATCACTATAGTTGACATAATTAAAGGCCTTACCATTTAGTTACTCTGCCGAAGTGTGCCTGAAGCTTTGAAGTCTATTAACCAACTATTATTGCATGAGGCTCACAATCTAGTTTATACTACGCTAATGATTGCATAGTTTTGCCTGCTGTAGTATGTTTGTATGAAACCCCCTGCTGTTCATTATGCTCCCTAAGACTTTAACTGAGGCACAGAATGGCCAACTACTTGCTTACTTATACGCAACGTGTTGTCTAAATTTGTAACTTGTCTGTGTTTTCGATTGGGCCCCAACATCAAGCTCCTCTGGTGAGCTAAGAGGGATTTTTGTATGCAGGCTGCACAGACTATCTTTTTTATAATTTTTAAAATATCACCTGCTTATGCTTCATGACGTCTAACATTTTTTTTTGAAAGTGACGTGTAACATTATTGTTAGTCCTGTTTTGCCATGTAGTACAAAATAGTGTCTTGTTCGCTTCACTGTTGTAACTATATTTTTGCCCTAGTCATGTGTACTTATAGAAACATCTCAGGATGAAGTGACATCAACACAAAGATCTGCGAGCAGTGCGGCATGGCCGTTACCGAATGATTATGGATTGGAATTGGAATGTGCTGATGTTCTCGAGCATCAACTAGAGGTGGCAAGACAACGTGTACATGATTGTCAACGTATAATCAACAAGTTGATACTGGACATGCAGGTATTAGATGCAGGAGTCAAAAAAAATGAAACAAGACACTGAGGTAACCATGAAGGAATTGGAGATTTTGTAGACTTAAATTTGTGATATTTGAATCCGGCCAATCCTATTTTCTGAAGAGATTATAGTTCAAATGGAGTTAAGTTGATGCGCGTCCATGATGTATGAGCTGTATTTGCCCAGTGTATGTAATTTGCTGTTTGTGTATGCTTTATTATCACCTGTGCCGAACCATAATGCCCAGTGGGTATAATCGGCTGTAATTTCTTTATTGTATAGTGTAGGATTATTCTACCTTTCTATGCCTTGATCTCTTTGTTTTATAGTGTATGCTTTTCAGAGGTGATAGTATTAAGTACGATAATTCTTTGAATATGCTATATCGTTCAAACGGGGGCCAACTCGCCCGACCATGGCCCTTCACGGGCCGTCGGATCCATGGGCCTTCTACGTCTCGTAGGATCCATGGGCCTTCTACGTCTCGTAGGATCCATGGGCCTTCTACGTATCGTAGGATCCATGGGCCTTGTACGTCTCATAGGATCCATGGGCCTTCTATGTCTCGTAGGATCCATGGGCCTTCTATGTCTCGTAGGATCCATGGGCCTTCTATGTCTCGTAGGATCCATGGGCCGCCGACTCATTTATGGGTCTTGTACGGGCCTTTAATGGGCCGTAGATGGGCCTTTAATGGAAATCGTATGTTTTATGGGCTGACCATAACGGGCCGTTAATAGGCCGTATTTGGTGATGCTATGAAAATGGCCCAACAGACTAACGGTCCACAAACGGGCCGATTGTAACGACGGGCTGAATTTGGCCCACAAGCAAAAAATGACAGTAATGGGCCGTACGTAACCGAATGCTGCAAATGAGCCCAAGAATAAATGGGCCCTTAGAAGGCCGAAAGTTAACTTGGGCTGGAAACGGCCCAACGGAATAATAGGCCATTAATGGGTATAAAGTGATACACTATTCATTACGGGCCAGTTTCACCACGGGCCGTTAATGGGTGTAAAGTAATACACTGTTCATTACGGGCCAGTTTCAGCACGGGCCTCTAATGGGCCAAGAGTTACAAAGAGCCTCATATGGGCCGAAAGACGTCATGGGCTATACATGGGCCAGAAGTGAAAACAGGCTGGAATCATATTGGATGGCCCAGATGACGCTACTGGGCCTAATTTGGATAGGGCGTAATGGGCCTTGGGTTAGCGGGCTGTAAATGGGCTATATGCGAACAGGCCGTTAACAGGCTTTCCATGGGCCGGCCTGCCAGCTTTTGACCAAGTCAAATGGGCCGGCCTTTTCACAGGAATGGGCCACTGTTGGGCCGTGCCACATGTCGACGTATCATAGGCACCTTCTGTCCAGTGAGTGGATGACATCTGTCCCAATGATGAGCCGACACGTGTTTCCTCTAGCCAATGATGATTTTACACGTGGAAAATCCCCATTGGTCGGGGCTTTTAACGGGTTATCGGATCCAAAACCCGACCCGATAGCTTAACGGCGTTCCATTACGGTGGATGCCACGTGTCGGTCACCCTTGACGAAACCACTTCTGTGACGCGCGATTTATTGTCATGGAAGTGGACACTTCCGTGATGATAATTTTGGTAATGTCATGGAAAACTTCTACGACAGCACAGGTATGACTATCTTGATTCTGTCATAAATTTGTCATGGATGTACATGCATGACAAAAAACGCGACCTACCGTGACAAACACGTATCATCACGGAAGTGTATTTTTTTACTAGTGCCACCATATACCTTCCTAAAAACATCTACCATACCTACCTATTATGGCATTTCCATAGCCATTCCGAGATATATTGCCATGCAACTTACCAATGTTCCGTTTACTATGCCACGCTCCATCATTGTCATATTGCTTCGCATGATCATGGAGTTGACATCGTATTTCTGGCAAAGCCACCATTCATAATTCTTTCATACATGTCACTCTTGATTCATTGCATATCCCGGTACACCGCCGGAGGCATTCACATAGAGTCATATTTCGTTCTAAGTATTGAGTTGTAATTCTTGAGTTGTAAGTAAATAAAAGTGTGATGATCATCATTTTTAGAGCATTGTCCCAAGTGAGGAAAGGATGATGGAGACTATGATTCCCCAACAAGTCGGGATGAGACTACCGGACGAAAAAAAAGAGGCCATAAAAAAAGAGAAAAGGCCCAAATAAAAAAATGAGAGAAAAAGAGAGAAGGGACAATTTTACCACACTTGTGCTTAAAAGTAGCACCATGATCTTCATGATAGAGAGTCTCCTCTGATATCACTTTCATATACTAGTGGGAAATTTTCATTATAGAACTTGGCTTGTATGTTCCAATGATGGGCTTCCTCAAAATGCCATAGGTCTTCGTGAGCAAGCGAG
Source organism: Triticum aestivum (assembly GCF_018294505.1). Classification (NCBI taxonomy): domain Eukaryota; kingdom Viridiplantae; phylum Streptophyta; class Magnoliopsida; order Poales; family Poaceae; genus Triticum; species Triticum aestivum. Next base: position 175,691,437 of record NC_057799.1, read on the forward strand.
TTTGATGCACACCAACTTAGTTTATTTTGTTGAGCTTTCATATACTTATAGCTCTAGTGCATCCGTTGCATGGCAATCCCTACTCACCCACATTGATATCTATTGATGGGCATCTCCATAGCCCGTTGATATGCCTAGTTGATGTGAGACTATCTTCTCCTTTTTTGTCTTCTCCACAACCACCATTCTATTCCACATATAGTGCTATGTCCATGGCTCACGCTCATGTATTGCGTGAAGATTGAAAAAGTTCGAGAACACCAAATGTATGAAACAATTGCTTGGCTTGTCATCGGGGTTGTGCATGATTTAAATACTTTGTGTGGTGAAGATAGAGCATAGCTAGACTATATGATTTTGTAGGGATAACTTGCTTTGGCCATGTTATTTTGAGAAGACATAATTGCTTAGTTAGTATGCTTGAAGTATTATTATTTTTATGTCAATATTAAAATTCTATCTTGAATCTTTCAGATCTGAATATTCATACCACAAATAAGAGAATTACATTGAAAATTATGCTAAGTAGCATTCCACATGAAAAAATTTGTTTTTATCATTTACCTACTCGAGGACGAGCAGGAATTAAGCTTGGGGATGCTTGATACGTCTCCAACGTATCTATAATTTTTGATTGTTCCATGCTATATTATATTCTGTTTTGGATATTTAATGGGCTTTATTATACACTTTTATATTATTTTTGGGACTAACCTATTAACCAGAGGCCCAGCCCAAATTGCTGTTTTTTTTGCCTATTTCAGTGTTCACAGAAAAAGAATATCAAACGGAGTCCAAACGGAATGAAACCTTCGGGAACGTGATTTTCGGAACAAACGAGGTCCAGAGGACTTGGAGTCTACGACAAGAAATCAACCAGGAGAGCACGAGGCAGGGGGCGCGCCTACCCCTCTGGGTGCGCCCTCCACCCTTGTGGGGCCCACGTTACTCCTCCGACGTTCTTCTTCCTCCTATATATACCTACGTACCCCCAAACTATCAGATACGGAGCCAAACACCTATTTCCGCCGCCGCAACCTTCTGTACCCGTGAGATCCCATCTTGGGGCCTTTTCCGGCGCTCCGCCGGAGGGGCCATTGATCATGGAGGGGTTCTACATCAACACCATAGCCTCTCGTGTGAGTAGTTTACCTCAGACCTTCGGGTCCATAGTTATTAGCTAGATGGCTTCTTCTCTCTTTTTGGATCTCAATACAAAGTTCTCCATGATTCTCGTGGAGATCTATTCGACGTAATCTTCTTTTGCGGTGTGTTTGTTGAGACCGATGAATTATGGGTTTATGATCAAGTTTATCTATGAACAATATTTGAATCTCCTCTGAATTCTTTTATGTATGATTGGTTATCTTTGCAAGTCTCTTCGAATTATCAGTTTGGATTGTCCTACTAGATTGATCTTTCTTGCAATGGGAGAAGTGCTTAGCTTTGGGTTCAATCTTGCGGTTTCCTTTCCCATTGACAGCAGGGACAGCAAGGCACGTATTGTATTGTTGCCATCGAGGATAAAAAGATGGGGTTTATATCATATTGCATGAGTTTATCCCTCTACATAATGTCATCTTACTTAAAGCATTACTCTGTTCTTTTGAACTTAATACTCTAGATGCATGCTGGATAGCGGTCGATGTGTGGAGTAATAGTAGTAGATGCAGGCAGGAGTCGGCCTGCTTGTCGCGGACGTGATGCCTATATACATGATCATACCTAGATATTCTCATAACTATGCTCAATTCTATCAATTGCTCCAGTAATTTGTTCACCCACCGTAATACTTATGCTCTTGAGAGAAGCCACTAGTGAAACCTATGGCCCCCGGGTCTATTTTCCATCATATGAATCTTCCAACACTTAGTTATTTCTTTTGCCTTTTATTTTACTTTGCATCTTTATTTCTCTTTATCACAAAAATACCAAAAATATTATCTTATCATATCTACCAGATCTCACTCTCGTAAGTGACCGTTGAGGGATTGACAACCCCTTTATCGCATTGGTTGCGAAGTTCTTATTTGTTTGTGTAGGTGCGAGGGACTCGTGCGTGATCTCCTACTGGATAGATACCTTGGTTCTGAAAAACTAAGGGAAATACTTACGCTACTTTGCTGCATCACCCTTTCCTCTTCAAGGGAAAACCAACGCAGTGCTCAAGAGGTAGCAGCCGGCGCCATGACTGGGGTGCTTCACCCCTGCTGCTCTGCACTGTATTTCAGTATGGCACGTGGACCCGGTAGCTTGATGTCTCACATGTCGGCGAAAGGGACTAGAACATTTATGAAAGCGAGCGCTCCACTCTTACGACGGAGGAGTACACGACACGGCAGCCCAGTGAACTGCCACTTGTACTGTATACTAGTACTATAGTTTTGTTGTTTCGCACGATCCATCGATACAAACCCGATTAAACAGGAAAGGGCAGGATTTTTCCCGCGCGGTAGATGATATTGGCCATACATTTCAAAGGAAATTTTAATGTATGCAAACTGAAGAATTAAGTAACAATATGTTATCTAGTAAAACTAAAAACACATATGATTTTATGTGTTAGAGTGTAGTAGTAGTGGCCTATTGTATAGTTGTTAGATGTAACATGCGAGAACGTGTAGAGATGTAGTTTTGGAGGGCCTACAGAGAGAAAGTATAATATGGTCACTGAACTTCAGAATACGCTCATTACGGTCACTATATACGTTTTGTGGTGATTATACGGTCACTTGCTCACCGTTCAACATCGGATTGCACTCTGTTGACCGGCCAAATAGTCTGCGTGGCACCATGTTGACTAGGTAAATTGACCACATTCCTTGTGGGTCCCACCTGTCAGTTCACATAGGAAAAAGGTGAGATAAACACAAATTTACGCAGGCGCGACAAAGACTCCAACCCGTGCGCGGGAATCACCTGGTTGTGTATGTGTCTGTCAGGGCCTGTGCGCATGCACGTGTAGGTTGAGCACTTGAGCGTGAGAGTGTGTGTTGGTCGTGTGGTGTGTGCATGCATGTGTGCGTGTGTGCATGCGTGGCTGTGTGTGTATGTGTGAGTGTTGCATGCGTGCGTGGCTGCATGTGTTCGTGTGAGTGTTGCGTGCATGCAGTTTGTGTGCATGCGTGCGTGTGTAAATAATCACCACACCAGCTCCTGTGTGTTAAAACAGACCGCTCAGCATACCAATACAAGGCCACCTTGTCCGCTGTGCCCGGGGTCATGACTTCGAACCACCGTCCAATATTTTTTTGTCCTTTGTTTTCATTCTTACTAGCAAGATGCCCGTGCGTTGCACGTAACATCAAGATGCATTTGTATTACTAGTTTATCTTGTGAGAGAAAAGGATGAACGAGGGAAGGCCTTATTTGCAAATGTGGAGAGGTGTGTGGATACCTTTTTGCAAAATTGCCACAGTTTCCTTCCTATCCGTCAGATATAAATCGGACGACCTATATTGCAGGATGGCAGGCACACCATCGTCACCAACTCTGTTTTTTATAAGAGTGTAGAAGAGAAGATACAAGCCGACAGGTGGGCCCAATGGTAGTGAGCTAATGTGATGCAACTCTAGACGCGCCACGTGGAGCGTTTAACTGGTCAACTAGTCGTGTCTTGAGCAAATACAGAGCTGTACGGTGAGCTCGTGACTGTATAATAACCACAAAACCTAAATGGTGACCGTAATGAGTGGATTCTGAAGTCCAATGTACGTATCATGCTTTCGCTCCAAATACAATGATCGTCACTGTATATATATCGCGAGAGAAAGATGAAACATGTGTGAATGTGCTAGGGGGCTTAATTTTAGAGGACCTGGAGATAGTTTGTGTGCATATGTGAAAGGGGCATAGAGGGGGTGTATGCGATGGGGAGAGAGATGCTCTTCGTTTCTCTTTATTATGACCAACTTTATATATAGTATAAAAATATAAAAATTCACAGTGCTGAATAAATATCATTGTGGGCACCATGCAAAAAATTAACGTTCATACTCCTCCATATAACTTTGTAATGTTGTATATATGTAGAAATTCTAAAATAATTTTTTTGGCCACACTTTATTCAAAAGGAATGTTGTATGTGAAATAAACGTGAGGAGAGGGCTTTTTAGATCAATGGGGTACGTGATGTAACATGTGTGAATGTTTAGTTGATGTATTTGGCAGGGCCTAGAGTGGTATGTGTGTGTGTATTACGTATTCGAGAGAGGCATGGATAGAGGGGCCAACGGGGGGAGGGGGCGTGGGAGAGATAGCACGAGAAATGAGAGAGGTCTAGAGAGAGAGACTAATATGATGTCAGGGCGAGAGATTCCCTTGAGTGTGTATATGCAAGGGGGGAGGGGATAGAGGCACCAGGAGAATATTTTTTTGTGTGTGGTGTCTATGTTGGTATGTGTGGGTGTGAGAAGATAAAGAGACATGGGGGCAGAGGTTGTGTCACCACGTGAGGTCCGGTGGGTCGAGGTGAGGACCTTCGTTCGGTTCCGTCCTGCGCCACATTGGTCGGCCCGTGACGCATTTAGGGAGACCCATGGATGACTAGTCGTACAAGACAAAGATAGCATAATTGTGAAGGACTCTATGTCCACTGACAAAGCCGGCTAGGATTTGTAACCCTCGGTTCTCGGACTAAGGTAACCCCTTTATATCTGATATTACTATTCGTCCAACCTAACTTTAAGGGGCATCCTACAGAATGCTCTGCTAGAATCATACTCGTCGATTAGGAAGAGAGGTGTGAGACAATGCGTGAGAGACATGCCTAAAGATAATGTGCGTATAGGAGACACGTAGGTAGGTCTATGTATATAGAAAGGGTCGATGGGGATTGTGCGTGTGTATGCTTGCGAGAGGAAGAGTGCTTGTGATAAAGGTTGGTGAAAACAGTCGTAAATGGTTACAAGAGGGAGGGAGGGTTATATCGAGAGCATGTGTGCGAGAAAGACACCTCGGGAGAGAGTGTGTGAGCATGTGTGAGAGACCACCGATGGAGACTGAAACTACACGTACAAGACTGCCGTACACATTGATTAAAGATATAAATTGTATCCAAATATTAGGATGGGATCGTGATATTTGCAATTCGCATAAGGAACGGTCATTGATCCATCAGACATCTAGATTCTATCGAATTTGAGCATGCCTATGTTATTATTCGACACAATTGATCCACATAGTTAGTATTTTGAACTCCAGACAATGCATTGCTTTAGCAATGGAATATAAACGTGAGTATAGTTCATGTTGTGTGTGTAAAGCACATTATACATACGAAAGTTACACAATGAACATTATAAATAGCTACCTATGAACTGGCATACATTTGAATTCAACTTAAGGTGGTTTTAAAAAATCAAATTCAAGATGAAGTCCATTCAATTATTTGAATTTGATATCATGGCATTTGTAAATCATACCTAAATTATGGGGGCACCAATCTTTTCTCTGATTTTGTACATAATAGCATATGTAGTCGTGTACAAATTAGATTCTAATTTAGCTCCTCCATTCCAAAATAATCGTAGTTATAGGATTTTCAAGTGTCAAAATTTCAAAAAGAAGCGGATAATTTAATGAGGTTTTCAAACATACAAGGTCAAATTTAACGTTGTCTATTTAGGTCAATCCTCCAAGTTCAAGAGTACTCTAAACGTGAATGCTTGTGTTTCAAAATTTCGAACGAAGTGCCAAAAGAGCCTCTACTCGCCCGAAACCGCGTGAGACCAATGTTTGGTAGTACAAGGAAATTACTTTTCTAATAACTCCGATTCGTGAAACCTACCGGCCCGACGTCCAAAGGTCTAAACCGGGGTAGGTTTGTAGCTTCATCTCGACACCACGCAACCGCCTCCGAAAAACATTCATACACAATGGCCGCCTAAGCACACATGCGCGTGGCCGAAATCGCTCCCGCCCACTATTTGGGACACCTGGGATTACCATCCCACCCCTGACCCACAGTAGGTCCGAAATTTAAGAGGGGGGCAAAGTTTGTACTTTCCCCAAATTTCAAACAAGCGCGTCCCATCTTCTGTTCAAAAAAGCCAAAAACAAGCATGTCCCAGACCGAAACATGGTTCTCCCCCTTCGCCCCGCCCACCCGTCTGATTCCCCATTCGTACTCCATGGGCGCAAAAACTACCTCTCCACCAGCCGTGAAACCCCGGCGTCCTCCGTCCGCCACCTCATTCCACCCATCAACCGCCGCCCTCCTCCATCACGCTGGAGCCGATACCCTGACGTCATCATCCATCGCAACCTCAACTGCAACGCCCACCATGGCTAGTAGTTGAAGCCGTGGCCGAGCCGTCCATACCCGAGCCAGTTCAACCACGCCGTCATGCGCCTCACCGCTGCCGCTCCAACTTCGCCACCCTCCACCGCACCGGAGCTGTTCCTGCTACGCCGTCCTTCGCTACCTCGGATCTGCTTCCCCTCCGCTGACATAAGGCCACGGCAACATAGTCAACAATTTGGCCATGGGTTCGTCCAAGCCTGCACCCTCCAGAACATCGGTTTCCCCAGCAAAAAGAAGAATATCGGTGCGACATGTGGAGGTGACGACACCAGCAACCGAAAATGGTACTCCTCTTGTAACATCCCAAAATTCTAAATTTTGGAATGTTATGTTAAATAGATAGATTTGATTGTTGTTTGATTGTTGTGTGAATGATTGACTCAAAGTGATTGAAATTCGAACTTTTTGAAAGTTTAATGAGAGGGAATAAAAGGACTTTCCCAAACTTTCATTTTGCATTTATGATCTTCGTGAATTCAAATTCTTTTCAAATACAAAACCCTAGAGAGAAGATGACATGACTTCTTCCATTTAAATAAATGAAAAGGGTGTTTGAAAATTATTTGAATTCCATTTGGAAATATTTTCCAATTCAGAAACTTTATGCAACTCAATGATTTTCACGAGAGAAGATAAAATGACTTCTTCAAATTATGAAATATGAGTTGGGAGTTTCAATGATCAAATTTAAAGTCCTTTTTGAATTTATTTTAAATTTGGAGTTATTTGAGTTTTATTCGAATTATGTTTCTCCAAAAATAAAATATATGGAAAATATGGTAACATGATTCCCTACATCAGAAAATTGGAGATAAATAAATTTGAATTCATTTTGGTATTTCTAAAATGATTTTTATGAGGTTTTATTGCAACAGTAGCACTCTTTGCTTTATTCGAATTTTTGTGGATTTTATTTGGCGCAACAAAAATGTTCACGTTGTAGATAATCTTTTTCTGAAAATTTAGATAAATTATATGCCTATGTAAAAAATTTATTTATTTTGCGTTTATTTTTGTTTTGCTGGAAAAATGTTAAAAAAAACCTTTCCGCCGAACTGGGCCGGCCCAGCCAACCGGCCAGGCCACGGCCCAGCCCGACGCCCGCGCGTCCCTGAGCTCTAGCAGGACACCCGCCACCGCACGATAGCGCCGCTGCCGCCATGTCCGTCGCGGACACCGCGCCTCGCCGCCTTTGCGCTTGCCCCCTCCTCCACGCCTCCCGAGGCCGCCCTCCTCCACAAATAGCCCCGGCCCCTCTCTCCTCTCCTCCTCGCTGCACGCCGCCGCCGCCTCACCGCCGTCGCATCGCCTGCCGCCGCCGTCGCCGCACTTTGCCGCCGCCGCCTGCTTGCGCCACCGCCGACGCTCGCCTGCGCCACCGCCGTGCTTTGCCCCGCTGCCGCAACCGCATTTCGCGGGACTCGCCGGAGTCCGCAGCCTCGCCGGAGCCGCCGCCCCGATCCAAACCGCCGCCGCCGGTTTTCGAAGAAAATGCCCCGACCGGTAAAGCCGTTGCTCTGGTTCGAATCGGCTTATTTTCGGTTTAGTTCGGTTTTATGAAAAACCCTAGATTTGTTTTTTTGGTTTATTATTTAACGAACATTTTCTGTTTAGTTAGTTTTAGTGAACGTTTTCTTTCTGTAGATCTGCTTAGCGAACGTTCGTTCGATAGGATTTGTTCTTTTATTTTAGTTTTCGCCAGGGACCTATTCGTGATAAATTTCTTCACAGATTAGTCCCTGTACTTCAAACGACCACATCTTTTTACTCGTTTATCCAAATCCAATGAAACCAATGCCCACTTCTTTGTTATGATCCCCTCTATCCAGTTAATCAACTTAAACATGTTTTTGAAAGTTTAAAATTCGATTTCAAACAGTTTTGAATTTGAACTTCGTCTGATCGTAATTTGAGTTTCGTAGCTCCGTTTGAGTTGATTCTTTTTGCAAATTAAAGCTCTTGACCTAAACTTTCCGATAAGACCAAATTCACATAATTTTGGTACTGTTAGAAATTGTTTTATGTTTCAAGAGTTATTTGCTTGGTTTTGATGTTTTCCGAATTATCTTCTTCGATCTTTCTGAACTATTGAGTGATTGCTTATGTGTGGTTACTATTGCTTGCTTACGATAGATTGACCAGAGTGTGACGAGTAGAACTATCAAGAGTTTTGAGTGCGAATCATCTTCATCAACAGTACAAGCAAGTTCACACTTTGATTATATCCCTTCCATACCCAGTTTTTATGCATCTGAGGTCGGTCGCTCCAAGATGGGATCAGAGCACATGTTGATTGTAGGACGTGACCCTAGAAACTGGCAAGCCCATAGGAAGGATTTTCTCTAAAACTTTCTTTTTCAAAAAGAACTTTTACCTCTCTTCTCTTCTGAGCTTATTCAAACATTCCCTTTAAGTGAGACCATACCCCTTTTCCCTTTGGACCACTCAAAAATTCGACGGATGAGACCACTTCAAGAAGTACAAGATATCGGACAACTAATACCACTTTGGAATGAAGAAGATTTTACCGTGTAAATGGAAACTACAATGGTTGAAGACTCTGAAGACTAGGAGAATTTGAAGGCTCTGAAGAATTCCCAGATTTGTATGACCTAGGAATGGCTACCCTTATGGAAGTTGGCAGACTATGGAAGCCGTCAATGCCCGAGATCAAGGTGTATCAGAGAAAGACTGGAATGTGGAGCATTAGAAAACAAAGTTTTGTCAAGGAAAACCCTAAGGCAGGAGATATCAACTATGGAGAAATAGCTCATGGAAATGACAAGAGCAGAAACACGACTATCCATGATGTTATCGCCCGCTTATGCTATTGTCATCGTGCCGAGTTAAGCATGCATATGCATGGAAGGATTGGATGGTAGAAGGCTGATGGAGCACCTATCAGCAAGATGAAGTTTTAACCTTAGCCGGTGTATCACCATGATCTGGAGTGTTGCATCAAGAAGTTAAGATGGACCTACAAGAAGCAGTATTTTATAAGGAAGCGTTTCATGAAGAACTCAGGACCCAGAAGTTGAAAGTAGCCAAGCTAGAGTAGCAAAACCTCGAGATACCGGAGATACGTCAGGAACTGAAGGACAATAGGACTATGGTTCATGCCAAGGATGTTGAAATCTAGAAGTTTGGAATGCAATTATTAAAGGACGCCACGAGAGACTTCACGTCAACAGAGAGGATCTGGCAAAAGGACTTGTGAAAGACAAGCATGATCAGAAGAAGCCATCGGAGACATGAACAAGACTTGAAGAGTTTGACGATGTTGAAGATTTATTGACCTTTAGAAGACCAAACCCGGTTATATACCTACGTTAGATGCGACGTTTGTGAGCTGTCATTTGTTTGATGTTTTTCCGACAGCCACAAATAAAAATCTGCCTTTTCAAAACTATTGGTTGTGTTGTGTGTATCCCTCTCTATCTCTCTTATCTCACCCCAAACCCATGGACCCAATAGAGGATGAATGGATATGAACTCATAGTTCCGGGACCGATAAGTCAATTGGAGACGGACCGATGGATTCAGAACATGGAGGATCACATGGAGAATAGCCCTATAGCCGGAAAGGATATGACCGAACATGCTCTTGAGTGCTTTGAAAGAGGTGCCACTACCTGGTAGAGGATGTACCAAACCATCAATGGATGGCAAGGAGTAACCACTTGGAAGGAATTTAAGTGGGCTTTGTTAAAGTCTTGGCTTGTGTCCCAGAAATTGAGGCCTTATGGAAAGGATATGAAGAAACCTTGTGCATACAAGCTTTGTGGAGAAATAGGACACAACCATAAAGAAAACAAGGACGAATACCCTCATAATCGGAGGATTACCAAAGGAGTTAGCCGAGGATCTCAGGGAACTTCGGTTGGAGATTGTTCCCAAAGGTTTTGTTGCAGCAAGGGAAGTTCAGTCTACATTGTTGGGAAAGATCCATGAAGCTCAGAAGGATGACAAAGAGATTGCTGAGGTAAAAGAGAGGATGAGCAAAGGAAAGGCCAAAGGTTTTCGTAAGCATGAGCACGACACCTTATGGTTCGAGGACCGTCTATATGTGCCCAATAAGTCAAAGATCAGGAAGTTAATACTTCAGGAGGCTCATGACTCACCATACTCGATTCGCCCTGGAAACACCAAGATGTATTTGGATTTGAAGGAGCGTTTCTGGTGGACTGGTATGAAGAAGGATATTGCGGAGTATGTAGTCGTAGGTGATGTATGCCAGAGAGTAAAGGCAGAGCATCAGAAGCCAGCAGGATTACTACAGCCTATGCCGATACCCGAATGGAAGTGGGATAAGCTTGGCATGGATTTCTTTACCGTATTTCCCAGAACCCGATTGGGATATGATTCTATCTGGGTAGTAGTTGATTCGCTTGACCAAAGTGGCTCACGTTATCCCAGTGAAAACCACCTATACAAGTGCGAAGTTGGCCAAGGCATATTTGACCAGGATCATATGTCTGCATGGAGTTCCGAGGACCATCGTATCAGATAGAGGAACACAGTTTACCTCAAAGTTTTGGAATCAGTTGCACCAGACTTTGGGTACTAGGCTAGAGTTCAGTACAGCCTTTCATCCGCAAACAGATGGATAGACTGAGAGAGTCAATCAGATTCTGGAGAACATGTTGAGAGCGTGTGCGCTAGAATATGGATCTAGTAGGGATGATAATCTACCTTACGCAGAGTTCTCATACAACAACAGTTACCAAGCCAGTTTGAAGATGGCCCCTTTTGAAGCTTTGTATGGGAGAAGGAGCCAGACACCGTTGATGCGGGATGAAGTTGGAGACCGTCAGTTGTTTGGACCAAATGTGATCAAGGAGTCAGAAGAGAATGTTAAGTTGATTCGAGGTAGACTGAAGGTAGCTCAGTCCAGGCAGAAGAGTTATGCAGACTCAAAAATGCAAGGAGGTAGTCTATGAAATTGGAGATAGAGCATGTCTTCGTGTGTCCCCTCTGCGAGGAATTAAACGATTTGGAGTTAAGGGAAAGTTAGCCCCGAGATTTGTAGGACCATACCGAGTTTTGGAGCGTATGGGAGAAGTGGCCAACAAGTTGGAGTCACCCGAAGGACTGTCAGGAGTTCATGATGTGTTTCATGTTTCCCAGTTGAAGAAGTGCCATGCAGAGATGGCCAATATTCCCCTGCAAGGACGCTTGACCCTGGAAAGGATAATGATGTTCCACGAAGTGGAGTATGGACTTCATAAGTATAAGTTTTTATCTCGGTATGTGGGATATAAAGGAGGTATGATATTGGAAATATGGATCAATGGAAATTCCATGATGAGTTTGAGTAATCACATCTTAATTTGGTACCAATAAAAGGAAGAGATAAGGGAGACGGTACAACCGGATGGATTTAAGAATACCAGGAAGTTGGATGTTGGATTAAGGATCAGTTGCCCCGATGATGAGTTCAAGGTTTACAAGTGATGAGGTGGGCCCATAACCTACAAGCCCCAGGACCTGCCAAGAAGCAAGCACATTCCTGCTGAAGGAAAAACCCTGGAAGAGATTACGACCTTACCCACCAACGATTTTATAGGAGTAACGCAAAACCTAAGAGTTGTGAAGGAACGATAGATGTTCGTTTGGCTTGCAGAATCAATGGATTTATCCGAACCCAGTTCGTCGACAAGAGAAATTCTGCAATGATTGTGAGGATGACCGAGCGTTAGAATGCGAGATTCGCTAAACCATATACATGGTAATGATTTGGGTGCGGGATGGATTGATCACCATACCGACTTACTCTTATTATTCGCCTTGCTATACGGGATGGTAAATCTGAGTGACTTACCTATAGTAGAGCGACAACGATCAAAACCTTGTTTAAACCGTAGAATGGTATAGCAATTTTGCCTTGTACAAGGCAGTTTTTGCCAATCGTAGGATATACGGTGAGGATCAACCAGACCCATTCCCTGCAGGAGAAACCATAAATTGTTAACCACCATGAGATATCGATAGTTGTTTAGTATTGGCGCCAGACCCGTCAGCTAAGAAGACCTAGTCTCAGAATAACCTTACCAAGATGAAAGGACAGAAGAACTGCACTAAAGGTTATGCCACTACCGGAAGAGCCTAGAGAAGGAATTTTCCCGAGAATCTGAGAAGACCGACACTGTCAACAATAAGGATGGAGTATACGAGTTTTGATGGAACCGTAACCATGCTTCTAAGGGTTGTAGCACCCCAGACCCCTTGTGATGATCGCTGGATTTTGAGAAGACCCCCAAACCTAACCTACTTCTTGCTAGCCTCTCCAAATCTTGAGGATGAGATTCATTTTAAGGTTGGTAGGTTTGTAACATCCCAAAATTCTAAATTTTGGAATGTTATATTAAATAGATAGATTTGATTGTTGTGTGAATGATTGACTGAAAGTGATTGAAATTCGAACTTTTTGAAAGTTAAATGAGAGGGAATAGAAGGTTCCCAAACTTTCATTTTGCATTTATGATCTTCGTGAATTCAAATTCTTTTCAAATACAAAACCCTAGAAAGAAGATGACATGACTTCTTCCATTTAAATAAATGAAAAGGGTGTTTGAAAAATATTTGAATTCCATTTGGAAATATTTTCCAATTCAGAAACTTTATGCAACTCAATGATTTTCACGAGAGAAGATAAAATGACTTCTTCAAATTATGAAATATGAGTTGGGAGTTTCAAAGATCAAATTTAAAGTCCTTTTTGAATTTATTTTCAATTTGGAGTTATTTGAGTTTTATTCGAATTCTTTTTCTCCAAAAATAAAATAAATGCAAAATAGGGTAACATGATTCCCTACATCAGAAAATTGGAGATAAATAAATTTGATTTCATTTTGGTATTTCTAAAATGATTTTTATGAGGTTTTATTGCAATAGTAGCACTCTTTGCTTTATTTGAATCTTTGTGGATTTTATTTGGCCCTACAAAAATGTTCATGTTGTAGATAATCTTTTTCTGAAAATTTTGATATATTATATGCCTATGTAAAATTTTTATTTATTTTGCGGTTATTTTTGTTTTGCTGGAAAAATGTTTTAAAAAAACCTTTCCGCCGAACTGGGTCGGGCCAGCCAACCGGAGGCCGCCCTCCTCCATAAATAGCCCCGGCCCCTCTCTCCTCTCCTCCTCGCTGCACACCGCCACTGCATCGCCTGCCGCCGCCGTCGCCGCACTTTGCCACCGCCGCCTGCTTGCGCCACCATCGACGCTCGCCTGCGCCACCGCCGTCCATTGCCCCGCTGCCGCAGCCGCATTTCGCCGGACTCGCCGGAGTCCGCAGGCTCGCCGGAGCCGCCGCCCCGATCCAAACCGCAGCCACCCGCCCCGACCGGTAAAACCGTTGCCCTGGTTCGAATCGGCTTATTTTCGGTTTAGTTCGGTTTTCTGAAAAACCCTAGATTTGTTTTTTCGTTTATTATTTAGCGAACGTTCTCCATTTAGTTATTTTTAGTGAACGTTTTCTTTCTGTAGATCTGCTTAGCGAACGTTCGTTCGATAGGATTTTTCCTTTCATTTTAGTTTTCGGCCAGGGACCTATTCGTGATAAATTTCTTCATAGATTAGTCCCTGTACTTCAAATGACCACATCTTTTTACTCGTTTATCCAAATCCAACGATACCAACGCCCACTTCTTCATTATGATCCCCTCTATCCAGTTAATCAACTTAAACATGTTTTTGAAAGTTTAAATTTTGATTTCAAACAGTTTTGAATTTGAACTTCGTTTGATCGTAATTTGAGTTTCGTAGCTCCGTTTGAGTTGATTCCTTTTGCAAATTAAAGCTCTTGACCTAAACTTTCTGATAAGGCCAAATTCACATAATTTTGGTACTGTTAGAAATTGTTTTACGTTTCAAGAGTTATTTGCTTGGTTTTGATGTTTTCCTAATTTTCATCTTCGATCTTTCTGAATTTTCGAGTGATTGCTTATGTGTGGTTACTATTGCTTGCTTACGATAGATTGACCGGAGTGTGACGAGTAGAACTATCAAGAGTTTTGAGTGCGAATCATCTTCATCAACAGTACAGGCAAGTTCACACTTTGATCATATCCCTTCCATACCCAGTTTTTATGCAATAGTTTCACCCTCAAACATTGCATGAGTAGGATTGATAACCTGTGGGTATTGGGAAGTAGTTGATGAGGTAGGAACCTATTGCCCTGCATTCAAACCTTGGGAGTTACTTCTACATTATGCTTATATTGCTATGCTATGCTCGTAGACGTGGATTGGGTTTGAGAGTATTCATGACAGATGTGAGATTGTTAATTAATGGTTCAACTAAAGGTGGCAACTTGAATACACATCTGGGTGGATTGAGGCACCTGGGAAATCCAGTGATTGCCTTTTTTGGAAATCCTGGGGTACCGTGTGATTCTCCTATGGACTGCCACCCAGGCTCAAAGGGGTCATGAGATTATTCATACTAGAAACTTCCGTGTGCAGCCACAAGCTATTATGGGCTCTAGCATAGTTGATTAAGTCATGTGAACTCTTGCAGTGGTAGACTAGCAGATGTAGGGGCTGTAGGTGGTACGGTCTACCCATTGTAAGGTGCTAACGCTTCTGAAAGACTATGTCTCGGTCATCCGTTTCTCAAACACCATGTAGTGCGAGAAATCCAACGGAGGCGATCGAGTCTTGTGGGGAAAAGTGCGCAAACCTCTGCAGAGTGTACAAACTAATCATGGTTAGCCGTGTCTCCGGTTATGGACAATCTTGAGTATCTGGTTCTTGGATTATCCTGTTGATCTCATCACGTTACTTAAATAATTTGTTGGGTTGTTAATGATTACTTTTAATTGGGATTGAGAGGGGGTTTACCTTCTCAATATTTTTTCAACAAACCTTGTAGTTAAATAAAATATATTCCTTTGCAGTAGGGAAAAATTGGCTTTTCGCAAAAACCTTATAACCATAGAGCTTTTCCACTAGCCATATATGCATGTAGTGATAGCCATTGTTCATCATTTCTCTATTGTGTGAATTTTCCAGTACATTCAATATACTGACCCTTTGTGGCTGCAACGTCTCATGTTGCAGGATAGTTACGACGAGTGAGTGATACGTTAGGGTTATGATTTCTACAGTCGACTTTGCCGTTGGTGTTGATGGGAATCCACAACCTTGTTGTTACTTCCGCTATTTTGGATTGAGGTAATAGTATTTACGTTACTTTATACATGTGATTTACCTCTGTTATAAATCCTCGATTATTGTGTGTGTCAGCATACCGATCTAGGGATGACACTTAATCACAGAGACTTGACCGTCTGAGGTCAGGTCGCTCCACCTCTTCCCTTATTCGTGCAAATCTTACGTGTCTACTTGCACGGTATTCATCCCACAGAAGACACTAGTTGACCGCTTCTTCTTGATACTAGATGGTCCTAGTAACTCGCGATGCACAAGGTTTCTCCTTATATACTATTTCACCTTAGCTAGAGGTCCATCGCCCCCCTAAATTTCAATTCCTGGTTAGTTGATTCCCAATTAAGGGAAGCATTCCCCGGCGTAACAGGCGCTAGTCCGCCTGTTACGCCAGGGAAGCAGCGCCACGGTGTTTATCTTAGGGGCGTGTGGGGCCTAGAGCTACTGGCGCCCGATCTGGAGGTCGGCCGGGATTAAAGGGATGGCCTGGGGGCGCTGCCAAGCACGGCGGTGGTGTGAGGTCGAGGGGAGGGCAGGGCCGCGGAGGCAGGGGTCTGGGCCGGTGGTCACTGGCGGATCGAGAAAGATCATCAAAAGTGACTGGCGGGAGGTATACAAAGGCCATCTGCCCGTTCCTTATAGATCGGACGGTTCATTAAAAAAATCGACTGACCTATTCTTTTTCAGTCGACTGTTATCTTGACATGACCACATGTGGTGGTGTGCTGGAGGAGTACCTGCATTTCCTGTGCTCCTATATTAGAAAATCATACGGAGTAGAATCTAATTTTGTTTGCCATGCAATGTTGTAGAGCTATCATATGTCTCCTGTCATTTATTTTTCAACCACCAGCTATCTACTACTTTTACAGTGCACTAGTTCTGCACACACTTCGCCCATACTCTCACTATTGTGTTTTTATGCAAGGGTATTTCAGACCCTGCCTTGACAGAAGCAGAAAAGATAAGAGAGAATTCGCTCCAGCGTGGTACGCGGCTAAGCCAGACACGTTTCAAGACTTTAAAGGGTGTAGTGTCAGCACATGGAGACGAGGAACGTAGCTCTGGAGTTGATGATCTCGCTCGCCATGAACCACCATCCCAGGTGCTTGCTTTAACTTCACGGTGTCATATGTGGTTGCATGTTCCATATGGTGTCTAGCTTGTATTTGAAAGGCCGAAGTCGGTCTTTATTAAGATAAGGAAAGATATTTTTTACATGAACCACCATCCCATGAGGACCAGAAGACAAATAGCTAGTCAGGGCACTGGCCGAGCCAGTGACAAGCCCAGCAAAGAGAGGCATCACCTGGAAGCCAACTAAAAAGCGGCGATGGTGGCGAAGCAGCCCGCCTCCCACCAGGCTCTCAGGTCCTAGATGATCATGCTCACCACTCCAGCCCGCTTCCAATTTGGTTAAATTGCATCTGCTTAGCTTACACATTATACCTTTGAATATGACATGCCTTTTCTGTTTTTGGTACATACTAGTACATCTCTGTATTAACCATGTTCTTACATCAAACTAATGTTCTTGTGTATCCCTCATCAATCACTTATGATGAGGCAGTCAGGCAAGTGGAATACTCCTCATTTAAACAATGCAGCGTCACCCTCCCGACATGATTCTCAAGAAACAGCAAGGCTAGATGAAGATAGTGAACGTAGCTCTGTAGTTGATTACCGCATTTCCCCTACACTAGCATCGCAGGTGCTTGCTCTAACTTGGCAGCGTGATATGTGGTTGCATGTTGCATATGGTGTCTAGATTGTAATTCTTCCAATCTGGTTAAATTGCATGTGCTATTTTTCTTAGCTTATACATTATACCTGTTAATGTGACATGCCTTCCTTTATTTAGTACATAGTACATCTATCTATTAAGCATGTCCTCACATAAAACTATTGTTTTTTGTATCCCGCATAAATCAATATGACCAGACACCTTCAGTATATGCTGTGTGATATTAGTTGCATCTTTGATATGATCTATAGCATGCACTGCTTCTAATTTGTTGAAATGCCATTTATGATGGGACACTTTTAACTTGGCAGAGTCATATTGGTTGCATCTTTCACGTGGTGTCTAGCTTGCATTGCTTCTTATTTGGTGAAATAGTTTCTGCATAGTTTACACAAACAGTTGTGAATATGCCATGCCGTCCTGTTTTTCGTATTATTCCATCCTGGAATCATGTGTTTGCCTTACATCAAAGTAGTGATTGTCAGTATCATGCACGAATGAGTTCTGAAGAGTGAATTTTATTGTTTTTTTGTCGGTTTTACTTGACAATTCAAAATCAATAAAGCGGAAGAAAGTTAGCAAGGCAGCGGATGAAGGTGCTCCTTCCAAATGGAGGGCCTCTACAGATACTACTCCTCCATCCCCCCAAGACGATTTCCAAGACAACACATGCATAGACACTCAACGTAACTGTGTTGGTGATAAGCACGTCTCCCCTAGTGCACCATCACATGTGCTCCCTCTAACTTGGCACTGTTATATGTGGTTGCATGTTATGTATGATGTCTAGCTTGTATTGCTTCTAATTTTGTTGAATTGTATCTGCTTACTTTACACAATATACTTGTGACTAAGACACGTGTTCCTGTTTCTAGAACATACAATATCTGTCTATCACAGCATGTTCTTACATCAAAGTACATTTGTCCTGGAGAACTAAATTGTTATTCGTTTTTCTTGTCAGCTTGACTTAACATGGCACGGAGAAAGAGGAAGCAAGACAGAACGACAGGGAAAGGGAAGCGGAACAATCATGCAGATTCTCCTGCTACTGATGGTGCAATAGAAGGTCAAAGTCCAGCGGAAAATTGTACCGACAGGGTATCCCATGCTACACGAGCTGCCGAACAAGCCAAACAGAAACAAATAGCTGCCACCAAACAAGCAGAGACAACCCTAGTTGTTGCAACACCTTCCACAGTACCACCAGCTGCACGATTTACTCGTTGCTCAACTCAGCTAGCAGCACGTTCCAAAGCTCCCTTGCCACCTGACACTACTTCCGAAGCACTCTTGACACAAGATGAGTTGGCAAGATCAGATGAACTTTGTGAGCTCCAACAGCAAGAAGGTAGTTGCTGGAGTCAAGTTACAGTTGCATGCTTCTTTATATGTAGTCTCACAGTTTGATGTACACTAACACTTCCTATGTTTGTTGTTGGACTAGCACCTAGGCGCAAGAGGAAACAGACATAAGGGATAATGCTCGATATGTTAACTAAATCTAGAGGAGGAAGAATGGAGATCCGTTTTGAGGCAGGTTTAAAAAGGCCACCTGATGCTACAGAGTCAGCCAAGTTAGTATCAGAGGCAGCGGTTGCTGTTAGGTGTCATGTACGTATCCTCCCAACATGGATTCAGTACAGGAATAACAAAGACGAAACCTAGTTCAACACCTTCCTCGACCATTTATCTGTAAGTATGGTTATGTATGGAAACTAGTAATATCGTCTTGCTCTGTCCAATACTTTCTAGGTTGCTGATAATGAGACTCCCATAATTTTCAACAGATGAGGTTCAAGTTGGATAGCCAAGATGATGCAACCAGACAAGCTTGCACCCATGTTTTCAAGTCTGCTCTGCGACTGTATCGGTATAACTTGAGGAAAACTTACTTTGAAGGCAAGGCTAACAGTGAACTTGCCCAAACATCTCCAGTGGAAAATATATCTGATGAAGACTGGAGAGGCCTCGTTAAACACTGCCCAAACATCATCTCGTAGCTATATTGCACACTGCGAGGCTCTTGCAATTAGATGTTGTTTCACTCTTTTCGTTGTACCATATTATCAGATCTATATTGACTTGTTCCAAATGCAGAGGAAAGCCCGCAAGGACCAAAAAGTACCTGAACCAAATGTTGTGGAAATCTTCAAGGAATGTCACACCAGCAAGAAGAAGGGCATGACTACACCAGTCAAAGCCACTGTTGTAAGTCCTTAATCCTCATGCCTTTTAGCTACTACTTACTCTGACTTGTGCCTTGAACTGCATGGTTTGCAGCCAATGTCTATTACTCTTTTCAATTTTATACACAATTGTCTTAGCGTATCATTGCACCTTACAAGGTTTAAAAGAGAGGAGTTATGTCCCTTTGATCTTGACCTGTAATCTAGTTCCGTGCTGGACTTGCCCACACAACGTTACAATTGCCTGTTTGTCTGTTCTCAGTTGTTTCGTGATATGAATGATGTCATACTATGCTTACCGTATTATAAACTTCGTCTCTTTATCCTTAGCCCTCAATACAATGTGAAGAAATAGACAATACATTAGCGATGGTACATGGCCATATGTTTGGAACCTGGTTTTATTATGTACTTTGCAATAAAATACAACTATTATTTTACATGGGTTCACCAGAATAAGTTCTATATATAGACCAAAGCTATTTTGTTTGGTTTTGCTGCCTCCTTAATATCTTCTGTTCTGGTACTACTAATGTAAAACCACAACTTTTCAACGAGCTATGGAAAAAATGGTGGAACCGCGACCTTCTGAAGGTGGTGAGGCAACTATAACCGCAATGTCAGCACTTGCTGTAGTGGGTCAGTACCTGTCCACTAACAGTGCCAAAAGCACGTTCCTACGTAATACTGGGTTGGTTGTTAAGGCAATCTCGTCCAAACTGCCTCATGATCAAGATATGCAAGCTCAAAACAATGTTGTATCTGCGCTCCAGACACAAGTCCATTCCCTAACAGTGACCCTTTGTGAAACAAGGAGAGACATTGTTTGATGTTGTCAAGATATGCATGGTTTTGAAATCAGACCATCAGACATTTGCTATGTTGTTCAGGAGCCTAGGAGAACTGAAGGCGAAGATTATGGTGCTCCATCGGACAATACAGCATGAAAACGTAACAGTCAGGTCAAATGAACTGAGCTTCTAAACTTTTGGTGGTGCATTTATCTGCTAGACTGTTAACTTTTATGCCAACCTTCCTTTTGTTTTATAGTTGTAATTTGTTTTGGTGCGATACAAAATTTGTTCTTAACGTGCAGCCACCGGCTGAAGAAAACAGCAAGCCATTTTTGTAGTGTAGGGTGTTCCCTATATTTGCACTAGTGGCGAACTTTGATGCCCACCGGCTGTAGTTAACATGGGCCTCCTATGGGACGTATAAACAATGGGCCTTCTAAGGGCCGTAGAAACAATGGGCCTTCTACGTGGCATAGAAACAATGGGCCTTATACGGGCCGTAGACACAATGGGCTTTCTATGGGCCGTATCATCAATGGGCCTTCTACGGGCTTATGATCCGTTGGCCAAACATGGGCCAATAACAGACCACATTATGGCCGTAAATGGGATAAAGTTGAAATCGTCCGTTCATGGGCCGACCATAATGGGCCGTCGTTAATCGGCCGTATTTTGATGACGCTATGAAAACGGCCCAACGTATTAATGGGCCACAAACGGGCCGACTGTAACCACGGGCTGAATTTGGCCCACAAGTAGAAAATGACAGTAACAGGCCATAAGTAAACGAATGTGGAAATGATCCCAAGAAAAATGGGCCCCAAGAAGGTCGAAAGATAACATGGGCTGGAAACGGCCCAACGGAATAATGGGTCGTTAATGGGTATAAAGTGATACACTGTTCATTACGGGCCAGTTTCACCACGGGTTGTTAATGGGTATAAAGTGATACACTGTTCATTACGGGCCAGTTTTACCACGGGCCGTTAATGGGCCGAGAGTAATAAGGGCCTCATATGGGCCGAAATACGTCATGGGCCATACATGGGCCGGAAATTAAAACGGGATGGAATTATATTGGACGGCCCAGATGACGCTACTGGGCCTAATTCGGTTCGGCCGTAAACGGGCCCTCGGTTAGCGGGATGTAAATGGGCTATATGCGAACATGTCGTTAACACGCTTGCTGTGGGCCGGCGCGCCACCTTTTGACCAAGTCAAACGGGCCGGCCTTTTCATAGGAATGGGCCTCTGTTGGGCCGTGCCACGTGTCGACATATCATAGGCGCTTTGTGTCCAATGAGTAGATTTCATCTTTCCCAACGGTGAGACGACACGTGTTTCCTCCAGCCAATGATGACTTTAGATGTGGAAAATCCCCATTGGTCGGGGCTGTTAACAGGTTATCGGATCCAAAACTAGACCCAATAGCTTAACGGCGTTCCGTTACGGTGGATGCCACGTGTCGGTCGCCCTTGATGGAAGCACTTCTGTGACGCGCGATTTATCGTCATGGAAGTGGACACTTCAGTGATGATAATTTTGGTAATGTCATGGAACACTTCTACGACAGCACAGGTTTGACTATCTTGATTCTGTCATAAATTTGTCATGGATGTACATGCATGACAGAAAACGTGACCTACGGTGACAAACACGTATCATCACGGAAGTGTATTTTTTGTAGTGGAATCATGTGTTTGCCTTACATCAAAGTAATGATTGTCAGTATCATGCACGAATGAGTTCTGAAGTGTGAATTTTATTGCTTTTTCTTGTTGGTTTTACTTGACAATTCAAAATCAATAAAGTGGAAGGAAGTTAGCAAAGCAGCGGATGATGGTGCTCCTTCCAAATGGAGGGCCTCTACAGATTCTACTCCTCCATCCCCCCAAGATGATTTCCAAGACAACACATGCATAGACACTCAACGTAGTTGTGTTGATGATGAGAACGTCTCCCCTAGTGCACCATCACTGGTGCTCCCTCTAACTAGGCACTGTTATATGTGGTTGCATGTTATGTATGATGTCTAGCTTGTATTGCTTCTAATTTTGTTGAATTTCATCTGCTTACTTTACACATTATACTTATGAATCAGACACGTGTTCCTGTTTCTAGAACATACAATATCTGTCTATCACACCATGTTCTTACATCGAAGTACTACTGTTGTGTAACCTGCGACAATCACTTATCATAAGACACGTTTGACTTGGGAGTGTGATATAGGTTACATCTCGCATTCTTTTCTAGCTTGTACTACTTATAATTTGTTGAAATGGCACTTATGACGAGACAATTTTAACTTGGTAGAGTGATATGCGTTGCATCTTTCATATGGTGTCTAGCTTTCATTGCTTCTAATTTGTTGAAATGCCTTCTCCTTAGTTTACACATCATAAGCTATGAATATGCAAATGCTGTGAATATGCAATGGCACTAATGACGAGAGACCTTTAACTTGGTAGTGAGATGTTGTTTGCATCTTGCATATGATTTATTTCTTGTACCGCTTCACATTTGTTTAAACGACATTTATGATGAGACACTCTTAACTTGGCAAAGCGATATTTGTAGCATCTTTCATATGGTGTCTACCTTCCATTGCATTGCTTCTAATTTAGTGAAATGTCTTCTGCTTAGTTTACACATCATAGTTCTGGTTATCTCATGCCATCCTGTTTTCCGTACATATTACATCCTCCTATCATGTGGTTGTCTAACATCAAAGTTCAGTTCGTCTGTATCACACGTCAATTTGTTTTGAAGAACTAAATTGTTATTCGTTTTTCTTGTCGGCTTGACTTAACATGGCACAGAGAAAGAGGAAGCAAGACAGAACGACATGGAAAGGGAAGTGGAAGAATCATGCAAATTCTGCTGGTACTGATGGTGCAATAGAAGGTCAAAGTCCAGCAGAAAATTGTACCGATAGGGTATCCTGTGCTACACGAGCTACAGAACAAGAAAAACAGAAACAAATAGCTGCCACCAAACAAGCAGAGACAACCCTAGTTGTTGCAACACCTTCCACAGTACCACCAGCTGCACGATTTACTCGTTGGTCAACTCAGCTAGCAGCACGTTCCCAAGCTCCCTTGCCACCTTACACTACTTCTGAAGCACTCTTGACACAAGATGAGTTGGCAAGATCAGATGAACTTTGTGAGCGTCAACAGCAAGAAGGTAGTTGCTGGAGTCAAGTTATAGTTGCATGCTTCTTTATGTGTGGTATCACAGTTTGATGTACACTAACACTTCCTATGTTTGTTGTTGGACTAGCACCTAGGCGCAATAGGAAACAAACATCAAGGATAATGCTCGATAGGTTAACTAAATCTAGAGGAGGAAGAATGGAGATCCATTTTGAGGCAGGTTTAAAAAGGCCACGTGATGCTACAGAGTCAGCCAAGTTAGTATCATAGGCAGCGGTTGCTGTTAGGTGTCATGTACGTATCCTCCCAACATGGATTCAGTACAGGAATGACAAAGATGAAACCCAGTTCAACACCTTCCTCGACCATTTATTTGTAAGTATGGTTATGTATGGAAACTAGTAATATCGTCTTGCTCTGTCCAATACTTTCCAGGTTGCTGATAATGAGACTCCCATAATTTTCAACAGATGAGGTTCAAGTTGGATAGCCAAGATGATGCAACCAGACAAGCTTGCACCCATGTTTTCAAGTCTACTCTGCGACAGTATTGGTATAACTTGAGGAAAACTCACTTTGAAGGTAAGGCTAACAGTGAACTTGCCCAAACATCTCCAGTGGAAAATATATCGGATGAAGACTGGAGAGGCCTCGTTAAACACTGGTCCGATCCGAAGTATCAGGTACATTATATATATATGTGATCAGATCACATGTTGAAGTCCTATTTACGCATGTGCAACACAAATCTATCTTCTTGTAGGTGAACTATTCAAAGAACAAGGCCAACCGTACGAAAGTGAAATTCCAACAGACGACAGGATCTCGTAGCTATATTGCACACTACGACGCTCTTGTAATTAGCTGTTGTTTCACTCTTTTCGCTGTACCATATTATCATATCTATATTGACTTGTTCCAAATGCAGAGGAAAACCCGCAAGGACCAAAAAGTACCTGAACCAAATGTTGTGGAAATCTTCAAGGACTATCACACTAGCAAGACGAAGGGCATGACTACACCAGTCAAAGCCGCTGTTGTAAGTCCTTAATCCTCATGCCTTTTAACTACTACTTACTCTGACTCGTGCCTTGAACTGCATGGTTTGCTGCCAATGTCTATTACTCTTTTCAATTTTATACACAATTATCTTAGCGTATCATTGCACCTTACAAGGTTTAAAAGAGAGGAGTGATGTTCCTTTCATCTTGACCTATAATCTAGTTCCGTGCTGGACTTGCCCACACAACGTTACAATTGCCTGTTTGTCTATTCTCAGTTGTTTTGTGATATGAATGATGTCATATTATGCTTACCATATTATAAACTTTGTCTCTTTCCTTAGCTGTCAATACAATGTGAAGAAATAGACAATACATTAGCCATGGTACATGGTCATATGTTTGGAACCTGGTTTTATTATGTACTTTGCAGTAAAATACAACTAATATTTTACATTGGTTCACCAGAATAAGTTCTGTATATATCCCAAATCTATTTTGTTTGGTTTTGTTGCCTCCTTAATATCTTCTGTTATGGTACTAATGTAAAAACTCAACTTTTTAGCAAGCTATGGAAAAATGGTGGAACCACCACCTTCTGAAGGTGGCGAGGCAACTATAACCGCAATGTCAGCTCTTGCTGCAGTGGGTCAGTACCTGTCCACTAACAGTGCCAAAAGCACGTTCCCGGGTAATACTGGGTTGGTTGTTAAGGCATCTCGTCCAAACTGCCTCATGATCAAGATATGCAAGCTCAAACAATGTTATATCTGCGCTCCAGACACAAGTCCGTTCCCTAACAGAAACCCTTTGTGAAACAAGGACAGACATTGTTCGATGTCGTCAAGATATGCATGGTTTCGAAACCAGACTATCAGACATTTGCTATGTTGTTCAGCAGCCTAGGAGAAATGAAGGCGGAGGTCATGGTGCTCCATCGGACAATACATCATGAAAATGTAACAGTCAGGTCATATGAACCGAGCTTCTGAACTTCTGGTGGTGCATTTATCTGCCAGACTGTTAACATTTATGCCAACCTTCCTTTTGTTTTATAGTTGTAATTTGTTTCATTGTGATACAAAATTTGTTCTTAACGTGGAGCCACCGGCTGAAGAAAATAGCAAGCCATTTTTGTATAATGTAGGGTGTTCCCTAAATTTGCACTGGTGGCGACCTTTGATGCCCAGTGGATGTAATCTGTGCAATCGCCTTAATAGCCTAGCGTTAGTTTTGGGCTTATTTATTTCCTAGTCTTCTTTTTCCCTGGTTTGCTAGTGGCCGCAACAACCATGGGCCATATACGGACCGTGGTAACCATGACTCTGCTACGGGCCGTAGGATCCATGGGCCTCCGACGGGCCATATTTAAATGGGCGTCCAACACGGCCGTAGAATTGGTGGGCCTCGGGCTATCGGATAAATGGGTCTACATGGGCCCTAAACGGGCGTAATTGGTATCAGCCCAGCATGGTAACGGGCCGTTAATAGGCTAGAGGACAGCAAAGGCTTTATTCTGTCATAGGCATAACGGGTCATTAATGGGCCAGAATATAGGACGGGCTGGAAACGACACAACAGGTTAATAAGCTAGGAACGGGCCGACTCTTGCCACGGGCCGAATTTGGCCCATTAGGGGAACAACCCGTAATGGGCCGGAAGTAATCGATGGCCGGAAAGGAGCCCAAGAACATATGGGCCATCAGTAGGCCGAAAGCTAACACGGGCTGGAAACGGCCCATGTAAATCATGGGTCGTTAACGAGTACAAAGAAATTTACTATTCATTCTGGGCTAGAGTCACCGTGGGCCTTTAAAGGGCCTAAAGATACGAAGGCCTCATATGGGTCGAAAGACGTCATGCGCCATACATGGGCCGAAAGTGAAATGGGCTCGTGTTATATTCGACGGCCAACATGACGTTGTTGGGCCGATTTCGGGTAGGCCCTAACGGGTCGTGAGTTACCGGTCTGTAAAATGGGCTATTTGCGAAGAGACCATTAACAGGCTATTCATGGGCCAGCCCGCTAACTTTTGACCAAGTCAAACGGGCCAGCTTTTGTAAGCTAAATGGGTCGGTGGTGGGCCCTTGCACGTGTCGACATATCATAGGCGCCTATCTAACCCATTGGCGAGGTGACACGTGTTTCCTCCGGCCAGTCGGAATTTTACATGTGGAAATTTCCCATTGGTCCGGGCTGTTAACGGGTTATTGGATCCAAAACCGGACCCGATAGCTTAACAAGGACCCGTTACGGTGGATGCCACGTGTCGGTCACCCTTGACGAAAGCACTTCTGTGACGCGCGATTTATCGTCATGGAAGTGGACACTTCCGTGATGATAATTTTGGTAATGGCATGGAACACTTCTACGACAGCACAGGTATGACTATGTTGATTCTGTCATAAAATTGTCATGGATGTACATGCATGACAGCAAACGTGACCTACTGTGACAAACACGTATCATCACGGAAATGTATTTTTTGTAGTGGAAGTGCTTAGCTTTGGGTTCAATCTTGCGGTGTCCTTTCCCAGTGACAGTTGGGGCAGCATGACACGTATTGTATTGTTGCCATCGAGGATAAAAAGATGGGGTTTATATCATATTGCTTGAGTTTATCCCTCTACATCATGTCATCTTGCCTAATGCGTTACTCTGTTCTTATGAACTTAATACTCTAGATGCATGCTGGATAGCGGTAGATGTGTGGAGTAATAGTAGTAGATGCAGAATCGTTTCAGTCTACTTGACAAGCACGTGATGCCTATATTCATGATCATTGCCTTAGATAACTTCATAACTATGCGCTTTTCTATCAATTGATCGGCAGTAATTTTTTCACCCACCGTAATACATGCTATCTTGAGAGAAGCCACTAGTGAAACCTATGGCCCCTGGGTCTCTTTCTTATTATATTTCATCTGTTTTATTTACATCTCATCTCGTTTACTATTTTGCAATCTTTACTTTCCAATCTATACAACAAAAATACCAAAAATATTTACCTTACTATCTTTATTAGATCTCACTTTTGCGAGTGGCCGTGAAGGGATTGGCAGCCCCTTTATCGCGTTGGTTGCAAGGTTCTTGATTGTTTGTGCAGGTACTAGGTGACTTGTGCGTTGTCTCCTACTGGATTGATACCTTGGTTCTCAAAAACCGAGGGAAATACTTACGCTACTTTGCTGCATCACCCTTTCCTCTTCAAGGGAAAACCAACGCATGCTCAAGAGGTAGCAGTGATGGCAAAATAATAGAAGCGACATACTACATAATAAAGGTTGCTATCAAAAGGGGCAATATAATGTGACGTTCTTCCGCATTAAGGGATTTGGCATACAAACAAATAAGCGCATGACAACCTCTGCTTCCCTCTGCGAAGGGCCAATCTTTTAGTTTTATGCATTTACTTTTATGTAAGAGTCAAAAGTTTTCTTCCCTATTCCTTTTTATTTTCTCTTTTTGCAAGCATCATGTGGTGAGGAAAGATCTAGGCACATATATCCAGTTGGATATGAGTGGACATGAGTTACTATTGTTGACATCACCCTTGAGGTGAATGCGTTGGCAGGCGAAACTATAAGCCCCTATCTTTCTATGTGTCCAGTTGAAACTTTTTGTTTATGGGTATGCCATGAGTGTTAGAAATCATAGAAGATTTGATGATGGTTGAGTATGTGGATGATAACCCACAAGAATAGGGGATCCAAACAGTTTTCGAGGGTACATTGTTCAACCCAAATTTATTGATTCGACACAAGGGGAGCCAAAGAATATCCTCAAGTATTAGCAGCTGAGTTGTCAATTCAACCACACCTGAAAGGCTTAATATCTGCAACAAAGTATTTAATAGCAAAGTAGTATGGAAGTAACGGTAACGGTGGCAAAAGTAATAGTAGCAGTTTTGTAGCAATCGTAACAGTGGCAATGGAAATGAAACTTAGCAAAGATCAATATGTAAAGAACTCGTAGGCAATGGATCAATGAGGGATAATTATGTTGGATGGCATTCATCATGCAAAAGTTATAACCTAGGGTGACACAGAACTAGCTCCAATTAATCAATATAATGTAGGCATGTATTTCGAATATAGTCATACGTGCTTATGGAAAAGAACTTGCATGACATCTTTTGTCCTACCCTCCCGTGGCAGCGGGGTCCAATTGGAAACTAAGGGATATTAAGGCATCCTTTTAATAGAGAACCAGACTAAAGCATTAGCACTTAGTGAATACATGAACTCCTCAAACTACGGTCATCACCGGGATGTGTCCCGACTATTATCACTCCGGGGTTGCTAGATCATAACACGTAGTAGGTGACTATAACTTGCAAGATAGTACCAAGAACACAAATATATTCATGAAAACATAATAGGTTCGGATCTGAAATCATGGCACTCGGGCCCTAGTGACAAGCATTAAGCATAGCAAAGTCATAGCAACATCAATCTTAGAACATAGTGGAAACTAGGGATCAAACCCTAACAAAACTAACTCGATTACATGATAAATCTCATACAACCCATCACCGTCCAGCAAGCCTACGATGGTATTACTCATGCACGGCAGTGAGCATCATGAAATTGGTGATGGAGGATGGTTGATGATGACGATGGCAACGGTTTCCCCTCTCCGGAGCCCAAAACGCACTCCAGATTTGCCCTCCCGAGGAAGAACAGGAGGTGGCGGCGGCTCCGTATCGTAAAACGCGATGAATCCTTCTCTCTAATTTTTTTCTCCCCGAAAGTGAATATATGGAGTTGGAGCTGAGGTCGGTGGAGCTTCATGGGACCCAGAAGACAGGGGGCGCGCCCAGGGGTATAGGGCGCGCCCCCACCCTTGTGGACAAGGTGTGGGTCCCCTTTGGTTGATTCTTTCGCCAATATTTTTTATTTATTCCAAAACTATTCTCCATGAAGTTTCAGGTCATTCCATGAACTTTTATTTCTGCACAAAAATAACACCATGGCAATTCTGCTGAAAACAGGGTCAGTCCGGGTTAGTTCCATTCAAATCATGCAAATTAGAGTCCAAAACAAGGGCAAAAGAGTGTGGAAAAGTAGATACGATGGAGACGTATCAACTCCCCCAAGCTTAACACATTGCTTGTCCTCAAGCAATTCAGTTGACAAACTGAAAGTGATAAAGAAAAACTTTTACGAACTCTGTTTGATCTTATTGTGGCAATTATGTAAAGTTAGCATTCAAGTTTTCAGCAAAAAATATGAACTAACCATGTTCACAATAACATTTAGGTCTCACATTTACTCATATCAATGGCATAATCAACTAGCGAGGAATAATAATAAATCTCGGATGACAACACTTTTTCAAAACAATCATGATATGATATAACAAAATGGTATCTCGCTAGCCCTTTCTGAGACCGAAAAACATAAATGCAGAGCACCCCTGAAGATCAAGGACTGACTAGACATTGTAATTCATGGCAAAAGAGATCCAGTCACAGTCATACTCAACATAAATTAATAACAATGCATACAAATGACAGTGGTGCTCTCTAACTGGTGCTTTTTATAAGAGGATGATGACTCAGCAATAAAAGTAAATAGATAGGCCCTTCGCAGAGGGAAGCAGGGATTTGTAGAGGTGCCAGAGCTCAAGTTTTAAAACAGAGATGAATAATATTCTGAGCGGTATGCTTTCATTGTCAACATAACAACGAAGGGATCTTGGTATCTTCCATACTAGATACATTATAGGCAGTTCCCAAACAGAATGGTAAAGTTTATACTCCCCCACCACCAACAAGCACATTCCATGGCTGGTCCAAAACAACGGGTACCGTCCAACTAACAATAGTCCTGGGGGAGTTTTGTTTGCAATTATATTTTGATTTGATTTGAGCATGGGACTGGGCATCCCGGTTACCAGCCATTCTCTCATGAATGATGAGCGGATTCCACTCATCGTGAGAATAACACACCTAGCATGGAAGATACTGACAGCCCCTAGCCGCTACATGAGCGATTCGGGCATACAAAACAGATTATCATTTGAAGGTTTAGAGTTTGGCACATGCAAATTTACTTGGAACGACGGGTAAATGCCGCATATAAGTAGGTATGGTGGACTCATATGGAATAACTTTGGGTTTATGTAAGTGGATGCACAAGCAGTATTCCCAGTTAGTAGAAGTGAAGGCTAGCAAAATATGGAGGAGCGACCAACTAGAGAGCGACAACAGTCATAAACATGCATTGAGATTAACCAACATTGAGTGCAAGCATGAGTAGGATATAAATCACCATGAACATAAATATTGTGGAGGCTATGTTGATTTTGTTTCAACTACATGCGTGAACATGTGCCAAGTCAAGCCACTCGAATCATTCAAAGGAGGATACCTGTAACACCCCGAGAATCATGCTACAGTAACTCCCTGTGATTAAGCTAATCATGTTGCTAAACAGGGCTTGATCACATTTGAATCACATTCCTTTTCAAACTCCTAATTCAAACTTCAATTAAATTTAAAAGTGGAAAATAAAAGTTTTCAAAAATTTAAACAAAAATGTTCGGGCCCTGCCAGAAATTGCACTGATAATTATTGTGGAGAAAACACATTTTTATAAAATGCCTAAATACTTTTAAATGAAATAAAACAGAAAAGAAAATAAACAAATAAAAAGAAAACAGAAAACAGAACAGACAAAGAAAAAGAAAAAAAGAG
>NC_057799.1:175722643-175722964 GCF_018294505.1 Triticum aestivum
GCCAGCTCCCCCCGCCTCCTCGGGCCTCTCTCCCACTCACCCCCCGCTCTCCCTCTCGGCCGCTGCGCCTCCCCCGTCAGATCCACCTCCCTCTCCCCTTCGATCCCCACTGCCCGAGCGTGCTCGCCGCCGTTCACCGTCGTTCCCGCGGCCACCGTGCCCCAACCGCCACTTCGCCGTGTCGTACGCCGTCGCCGCCCTCGACTACACCACCTCCACCTCTCCGTTGGAGCTCCGAGCCACGGCAACGGCCTCCCCGAGCTCGTCTTCCCCGCACGGCCGCCGTCGGTCGCCGCCCCGTTTCACCGCCTCGAGCCTCCC
>NC_057799.1:175723026-175735299 GCF_018294505.1 Triticum aestivum
GGCCGCTGCGCCTCCCCCGTCAGATCCACCTCCCTCTCCCCTTCGATCCCCACTGCCCGAGCGTGCTCGCCGCCGTTCACCGTCGTTCCCGCGGCCACCGAGCCCCAATCGCCACTTCGCCGTGTCGTACGCCGTCGCCGCCCTCGACTACACAAACTCCACCTCTCCGTTGGAGCTCCGAACCACTGCAACGGCCTCCCCGAGCCCGTCTTCCCCGCACGGCCGCCGTCGATCGCCGCCCCGTTTCGCCGCCTCGAGCCTCCCCGAGCACGCTGCCGTCCCCCTACAGCCTCGCCATGAGCCTCTCCCCCTCCTCCCCTGTCCTTTCTCTCTCGCGCGCCCCCTAGCGGCTTCCCCACGCGCGCCCGAACGCCGCGCCGCGGAGCTCGCCGCCGGCAAGGCTCCGGTGACCTTTTGGTCACGGGCTCAAGCCCGTTGCACTCCCCACCTCGCGTAGATGCCCCCCCAGCTCCTCCGCTTGCTCGATAGCCCGCCGTAGCCACGTTTCCGTCGGGCACCCGTGCGCGCCGCCGCCTCCGCCGCTCGCCGGCGCCGATTCCGGCCAAGTCCGGCGAAGCCCCGGCCACCCCTGGATGCGGCGCTGCGAGCCCTTTCGAATGGGCCTAGCCCCGCTCCTCCCCGAGCCCCGTAGCGCGATTCCGGCCAACTCCGGCGAGGGGCCGCCGCCGTTTTGGTCGCCGGAGTTGCTCCGGCGCCGGCCGCCGACGTGGCCGGCCTGGGGCCACCCCAGGGCCACTGCCAGTGGGCCCGTGGGTCCCAGTTGACTGGGTTGACCCAGTCAACTGCTGACTGGGCAGGCCCAGCCACTAACATGCGGGCCCCGCCGCAAAATTAAAAAAAAAGGAGAAAAAGAAAAATGTTTTATAAATAAAAATAATTAGATTAACTAATCACTCACTGACATATGGGGCCCACCCCTCTAATTAGACTGTTAGTTTAGTTTAAATTAATATTAGACTAACAGAGGCTGACATGTGGGTCCCACTGGACCCACCTGTCTGGTTTGACTAGTCAGCCGACCTGTTGACCTGCTGACGTCAGCATTGCCTCATGCTGACGTCATAATTCATTTTTGCTTAATTTAAATAATTCCAGAAATTCAAATAAACTTTGAAAATTCATATCTTTTAAACCGTAACTCGGATGAAAATGTTTTCTATATGAAAGTTGCTCGGAACGACGAGACGAATCCGAATACGCAGTCCGTTCGTCCACCACAACCCCCTAACCTATCGAACTAGCAACTTTCCCCTCTCCGGTCCGTTTGTCCGAAAACGCGAAACATTGGGAATACCTCCCGGATGTTCCCCCCCTTCGCCGGTAGCACCTACTGTCGCGTTAGGGCACACCTAGCACCGCTCATTGTCATGTCACGCATCGTCATGCTTATGTTTGCATTGTATTTACTGTTTCTTCCCCCCTCTTCTCTCCGGTAGACTACGAGACCGACACTGCTGCTGTCCAGTTCGACTACGGAGTTGACAACCCCTCCTACTTGCCAGAGCAACCAGGCAAGCCCCCCCCTTGATCACCAGATATCGCCTACTCTTCTCTATTCTGCTTGCATTAGAGTAGTGTAGCATGTTACTGTTTTCCGATATCCTATCCTGATGCATAGCCTATCCTTGCTACTACTGTTGTTACCTTTACCTGCAATCCTACATGCTTAGTATAGGATGCTAGATTTCCATCAGTGGCCCTACATTCTTGTCCGTCTGCTGTGCTATACTATCGGGCCGTGATCACCTGGGCGGTGATCACGGGTATATACTTATATACTTTATACATGACACATGTGATGACTAAAGTCGGGTCGGCTCGTAGGAGTACCCGCAAGTGGATCTTTGTGGCGGAGCGACAGGGCAGGTTGAGACCACCCAGTTGAGAGGTGGGCCTGGCCCTGGTCGGCATTCGCGGTTACTTAACACGCTTAACGAGATCTTGGTATTTGATCTGAGTCTGGCCATTTGGTCTTTACGCACTAGCCATCTACGCGGGAGTAGTTATGGGTATCCCGGCGTCGTGGTATCAGCCGAAGCCTTCTTGACGTCAGCGACTGAGTGGCGCGCGCCGGATTGGACTGGAACGCCACTAGGCTAGGTCTGCTTCCGGCCGCGTACGCAACGTGCAGGTGTGCATAGGGCGATGGGCCCAGACCCCTGCGCGCTTAGGATTAGACCGGCATGCTGACCGCTCTGTTGTGCTTAGGTGGGGCTGCGACGCGTTGATCTTACGAGGCCGGGCATGACCCAGAAAAGTGTGTCCGGCCAAATGGGATCGAGCGTGTTGGGTTATGTGGTGCACCCCTGCAGGGAAGTTTATCTATTCGAATAGCCGTGTCCCTCGGTAAAAGGACGACCCGGAGTTGTACCTTGACCTTATGACAACTAGAACTGGATACTGAATAAAATACACCCTTCCAAGTGCCAGATACAACCCGGTGATCGCTCTCTAACAGGGCAACGAGGAGGGGATCGCCGGGTAGGATTATGCTATGCGATGCTACTTGGAGGACTTCACTCTACTCTCTTCTACATGCTGCAAGATGGAGATGACCAGAAGCGTAGTCTTCGACAGGACTAGCTATCCCCCTTTTATTCTGGCATTCTGCAGTTCAGTCCACTGATATGCCCCTTTTCACATATACCCATGCATATGTAGTGTAGCTCCTTGCTTGCGAGTACTTTGGATGAGTACTCACGGTTGATTCTCTCCCTCTTTTCCCCCTTTTCTTTTCTATCTGGTTGTCACAACCAGATGCTGGAGTCCAGGAGCCAGACGCCACCATCGACGACGACACCTACGACACTGGAGGTGCCTACTACTACGTGCAGGCCGCCGACGACGACCAGGAGTAGTTAGGAGGATCCCAGGCAGGAGGCCTGCGCCTCGTTCGATCTGTATCCCAGTTTGTGCTAGCCTTCTTAAGGCAAACTTGTTTAACTTATGTCTGTACTCAGATATTGATGCTTCCGCTGACTCGTCTGTGATCGAGCACTTGTATTCGAGCCCTCGAGGCCCCTGGCTTGTATTATGATGCTTGTATGACTTATTTATGTTTTAGAGTTGTGTTGTGATATCTTCCCGTGAGTCCCTGATCTTGGTCGTACACATTTGCGTGCATGATTAGTGTACGGTCAAACCGGGGGCGTCACAATACCATCCTATCATACTACATCCCAATCATTTTAAAAGCATGTTGGCACGCAAGGTAAACCATTATAAACTCCTAGCTAATTAAGGATGGCATGAGTAACTATAATCTATAATTGTCATTGCAAACATGTTTCATTCATAATGGGCTGAATCAGGAACGATGAACTAATCATATTTACGAAAACAAGATAGGACGAGTTCATACCAGCTTTCTCTCATCTCAATCATTTCATCATATATCGTCATTATTGCCTGTCACTTGCATGACTGAACAGTGTGGATAATAATAATAGTGCACGCGCATTGGACTAAGCTAGAATCTGCAAACAATTATTCAAAGGAGAAGACAAGGTAATATGGGCTCTTTGTTAGATCAAGAATAATGCATATGGTAACCACTCGACATTTTCATCGTGGTCTTCTCCTCTCGACCCCAAAGAAAAGAAAACAATTTCAAAGAAACACACCAAAATGTTTTTAGAGTTTTTTTCTTCTGAAGAAGGTAAAACAAGAACGAGAAAAACAATTTACATGGGAAAGCTCCCAACAAACAAAAGAAGAACGATAAATCTTTTTGGGATTTCTTTTAATACTACAACTAAATAAACATGGAAAAGAAACTACACTAATTTTTTTGGTCTTACTTAAGGTTTTTCAAACACACAAGAAGAAAGCCAGAAAAACAAATAACCTAGCATGGATAATACAATGAAAAAGTATGAACACCAACAACTAGAATGAATGTGTGAACATGAATGTAATGTCGGTGAGAAATACGTACTCCCCCAAGCTTAGGCTTTTGGCCTAAGTTGGTCTAAGCCCATGGATCAAAGTAGCCCTCTCCGGTGTACTAAGGAGGATCCTGGGGGTTCCACTGGTTAGCGAGCAGCGCTCCCACTAATAAACAGGCTCCTAATATGGATCGGGTGATGGCTCTGGCTCCCAGTACGCATAAATGTCTGCGGGCATGATGAGGTATGTGCCTGAATGAATATTGGACAAGGAAGGTGCAGGCAAGGTAATAATCTGACAAGTCTTTTCGCTAGATACCAGGTTATAAATGAGTCTCTTTTCCTTATCATAGCGAATAAAATCATGTGCTACCATACTGTTATAGTCTAAATATGAAGTGGGTAGTAGCATTTCCTCTTTCTCATCATGCCTAATAGGTATCTCAAAACATCTAGCAAGGCGGGAAGCATATATACCTCCAAAGATAGGACCCTTCGTACGGTTTAAACTCGACAGTCTAGCAACCATAGCACCTAAACTGAAAGTTCTATCACGAAGTAAAGCATGGCGCAAAATGGCAAGGTCAGGAGCACTAAGGCCTCCACTGTCCCCGCGACCAATTAAACATCTCACAGCAAATAATGAGTAGTAGCACAGAACAGGAAAATGTAAACTAGACACTCTCGCTTCCGACACCTTTCTCCTTTCCCAAAAGGTAACTCTATCACAAAAAATTTCCACATCTCTAGGACGTGGTTCCTCGACGCTGCCCTCAAAAGGTAATTTGCAAACCTCACAAAAATCATAAAGCGTCATTTCCTTATACTCATCATATAAGTAAAAATCTACCATGGGTGGTGATCTCCTAGCATAAAAATGAAAATTTTGCACGAAAGTATTAGTGAGTAGGAGGTACTGATCACACTGGTCATGGAGGAAGTCGGTGATGCGTGCATTCTCAGCCAAATAATAGAAATCCTCATAAATTCCGGCCGCCTCCAAGAATGCATCACATGGCCATTCACACGGCCGAATCTCCGTGGTGCGAGGAAGATTGTACTTGGGCTTTTCCTTTCTCTTCATTTTCCTTTTCCTTCGAACGCCAGCTCGAGGAGCCTCTCAAAAATCTCCTCATCAGTTTCTTTCTCTGAAATTTTCTGAAATGTTTAGTGACTCAAAATAAAAGTGAACCATACTCAAAAAAATTGATAACAACTATTCCCACAAGTGCCTAGAAGCTAAATCATGCATCAAAACTACTTTGGACCATATAAATTTAACATGCAAGCTCAAGAACAAGTTCACCACAGCAGCAAAAATTTGCAATAACTAAAGAAATAGAACAAAAACTAATTAGACCATTGGAGGAGTCACATACCAAAGAACAATCCCCAAAGCAGTTCTGCAAATGGAGCTTTGCATAAGGATATAAAAAATGGCAGCAAGATAAGCAAGAACACGGGTTTGAGCTACGGGATGATTTTTTCTAGAGGAAGACGAAGTGGATGGGTGCTGGAATAAGTGGAGAGGACCTACGTGGAACCCACAAGACAGGGGGCGCAGCCAGGGGGTAGGGCGCACCCTCCACCCTTGTGGTCCACCGGTGCATCCCCCTGGTGCAAGTTCATTGCCATTTTTTTTAAATATTCTATAAAAAGTCATACTAAATTTTCAGGGCATTAGGAGAAATTTTATTTTCGGGACATTTTTTATTTCACGAAGAATTCAGAAAATAGACAGAAAATACTATTTATTCTAAATAACAGAAAGTAAAAATTAGGTACACAAAGTTGTGCTTTCTAAATTCATCCATCTCATGCTCATCAAAAGGAATCCTTTAACAAGGTTGATCAAGTCTTATTAACAAACTTCTTCCGAATGACATGAAACCAGAGAATTTTCGAATAACACTAGGTTACCTCAACGGGGATATGCATGTCCCCAACAATAAGAATATCATATTTCTTTTTGACAGTAGGAAGAGGGAATTCAAAACCTCCAATAGTAATAGTTGAAATTTTCCCAATATAATTAATAATATGAACTTGAGGTTGTTTCTTCAGAAAGTGTACCGTGTGCTCATTAACATTAACATGAAAAGTGACATTGCCTTTGTTGCAATCAATAACAACCCCTCCAGTAATCGAAAAGGGTCTACCAAGGATGATCGACATACTGTCATCCTTGGGAATATCAAGAATAACAAAGTCCGTTAAGATAGTAACGTTCGCAACCACAACAGGCACATCTTCACAAATACCGATGGGTATAGCAGTTGATTAGTCAGCCATTTGCAAAGAAATTTTAGTAGGTGTCAACTTATTCAATTCAATTCTATGATATAAAGAGAAAGACATAACACTAACATCGTCTCCAAGATCACATAAAGCAGTTTTAACATAGTTTCTTTTAATAGAGCAGGGTATAGTTGGTACTCCTAGATCTCCAAGTTTCTTTGGTATCCCACACTTAAAAGTATAATTAGCAAGCATGGTGGAAATTTCAGCCTCCAGTATCTTCCTTTTATTTGTAACAATGTCTTTCATATATTTAGCATAAGGAGGCATTTTCAGCATATCAGTCAAACGCATACGCAAAAAGATAGGTCTAATCATTTCACAAAAGCGCTCAAAATCCTCATCATCCTTTTTCTTGGATGGTTTACGAGGAAAGGGCATGGGTTTCTGAACCCAGGGTTCTCTTTCTTTACCATGCTTCCTAGCAACAAAGTCTCTCTGATCATAACGTTAATTCTTTGATTGTGGGTTATCAAGATCAACACTAGGTTCTATCTCAACATCATTATCATTACTAGGTTGAGCATCAACATGAACATCATCATTAGCTTTATCACTAGGTTCATGTTCATCACCAGTTTGTGTCTCAGCATCAGAAATAGAAATATCATTTGGATTCTCAGGTGTAACTATAAGAGGTTCACTAGAAGCATGCAAAGTCCTATCAGTTTTCTTTTTCTTTTTATTACTAGGACTAGGTGTATTAGTATTAACTCTCTAAGAATCTTGCTCAACTCTCTTAGGATGGCCCTCAGGATACAAAGGTTCCTGGGTCATTTTACCACCTCTAGTCATAACCCTAAGAACATTATCATTATTCTTACTATTCAACTCATTGAGAAAATCATCTTGTGCCTTAAGTACTTGTTCTACTTGAGTTGTAACCATGGAAGCATGTTTACTAATAAGCTTAAGATAATTAACAGTTCTACTCATATAATCACCCAAGTAGTCAAGCATGTGAGCATTACGTTTCAATTGTCTACTAACATAAGCACTGAAGTTTTCTTGTTTAACAATAAAATTATCAAACTCATCCAAGCATTGACTAGCAGACTTATTATGAGGAATATCACCTTTGTCAAATCTATAAAGAGAGTTTACCTCTACTACCTGTGTCGGGTTATCAAGACCATGTATTTCTTCAATAGGCGGTAAATTCTTAACATCTTCAGCTTTAATACATTTTTCTTTCATAGTTTTCTTTGCCTCTTGCATATCTTCAGGACTGAGAAATAGAATACCTCTTTTCTTCGGAGTTGGATTAGGAGTTGGTTCAGGAAGTGTCCAACCATTATCATTACTCAATATATTATTCAATAGCAATTCAGCTTGCTCAACAGTTCGTTCCCTGAAAACACAACCATCACAACTATCCAGGTGGTCTCTCGAAGCATCGGTTAGTACATTATAAAAGATATCAAATATTTCATTTTTCTTGAGAGGATGATCAGGCAAAGCATGAAGTAATCGGAGAATCCTCCCCAAGCTTGTGGGAGACCCTCTTCTTCAAATTGCATAAAGTTAATATTTCCTTTAAAGCAGCTTGTTTCTTATGAGCAGGGAAATATTTTTCAGGGAAGTAATAGATCATATCCTCGGGACTACGCACACAACCAGGAGAAAGAGAATTAAACCATAACTTAGCATCACCCTATAACAAGAAAGGAAACAATTTAAGAATATACTAATAGCGATTTTTTCCTCATGAGCAAATAGGGTGGCTATATCATTCAGTTTAGTAAGATGTGCCACAACAGTTTCAAATTCATAATCATAGAAAGGATAAGATTCAACCAAAGTAATTAACTCAGGATCGACAGAGAATTCATAATCCTTATCAGTAACAAAGATAGGTGAAGTAGCAAACTTAGGATCATATTTCATTCTAGCATTCAAAGACTTTTCTTTCAGCTTAGCTAACAGTTTCTTAAGATCATCTGTATCATTGCAAGCAAAAAAGTCCCTAGCAGTTTCTTCATCCATAATGTAACCCTCAGGTACAATAGGCAATTCATATCTAGGGGGAGAATGATAATCTTCAGTTTCAATAATATCATCAGTTTCAGTAATTTCATTCTGTCTAACCCTAGCAAGTTGTTCATCAAGAAATTCACCTAGTGGCACAGTATTATCAAGCAAAGAAGTAGCATCATCATAAGCATCATGCATAGAAGAAGTGGCATCATCAATAACATGCAACATATCGGAATCAATAGCAGGTGTAGGTGTCGCAAGTTTACTTAAAACAGAAGGTGAATCAAGTGCAGAGCTAGATGGTAGTTCCTTACCTCCCCTCGTAGTTGAGGGAAAAATCTTGGTTCTTTGATCTTTCAAATTCCTCATAGTGATCAACAGCTATAAATCTCAAGTGAATCAGAGAATAGAGCTATGCTCCCCGGCAATGGCGCAGAAAAAGGTCTTGATAACCCACAAGTATAGGAAATCACAACAGTTTTTGAGGTAGATTATTCAACCCAAATTTATTGATTCGACACAAGGGGAGAAAGAATATTCTCAAGTATTAGCAACTAAGTTGTCAATTCAGCCACACCTCAAAGACTTAATATCTATAGCAAAGTATTTAGTAGCAAAGTAGTATGGAAGTAACGGTAATGGTGGCAATAATAATAACAGTTTTGTAGCAATCGTAACAGTGGCAACGGAAAAGTAACTTAGCAAAGATCAATATGTAACGAACTCATAGGCAATGGATCAATGATGGATAATTATGTCGGATGGCATTCATCATGCAACAGTAATAACCAACGGTGACACAGAACTAGCTCCAATTCACCAATATAATGTAGTCATGTATTTCGAATATAGTCATACGTGCTTATGGAAAATGAATTGCATGACACCTGTTGTCCTACCCTCCCGTGGCAGCCGGGTCCTATTGGAAACTAAGGGATATTAAGGCCTCCTTTTAATAGAGAACCGGACCAAAGCATTAGCACTTAGTGAATACATGAACTCCTCAAACTACGGTCATCACCGGGAAGTGTCCCGGCTATTGTCACTCTGGGGTTGCCGGATCATAACACGTAGTAGGTGACTATAACTTGCAAGATAGGATCAAGAACACAAATATATTCATGAAAACATAATAGGTTCAGATCTGAAATCATGGCACTCGGGCCCGAGTGACAAGCATTAAGCATAGCAAAGTCATAGCAACATCAATATTAGAACATAGTGGAAACTTGGGATCAAACCCTTACAAAACTAACTTGATTACATGATAAATCTCATCCACCCATCACCTTCCAACAAGCCTACGATGGGATTAGTCATGCACGGCAGTGAGCATCATGAAATTGGTGATGGACGATGGTTGATGATGATGATGGCGACGATTTCCCCTCTCCGGAGCCCAAACCGGACTCAAGATCTGCCCTCCCGAGGAAGAACATGAGGTGGCGGCGGCTCTGTATCGTAAAACGTGATGAATCCTTCTCTCTCATTTTTTCTCCCTGAATGTGAATATATGGAGTTGGAGTTGAGGTCGGTGGAGCTTCATGGGACCCACAAGACAGGGTGGCGCCCCCCCCCCCCGCCCTTGTGGACAGGGTGTGGTTCCCCTTTGGTTGATTCTTTCGCCAATATTTTTATTTATTCCAAAAGTATTCTCCGTGAAGTTTCAGGTCATTCAGGGAACTTTTATTTCTGCACAAAAATAACACCATGGCAAATCTGCTGAAAACAATGTCAGTCCAGGTTAGTTCCATTCAAATCATGAAAATTAGAGTCCAAAAAAGGGAAAAACAGTTTGGAAAAGTAGATACGATGAAGACGTATCAGTGGACTTGTCTAAAGGCTCCGATACGTGTCCCTTCCTGAAAAGATGAAGAATTGTAGTTGCAAAGGTGACTAAGAACATAGCTTTTTGGTTTTCAATAGAGTTTAAGCTTTATACTTCGATGTTGTGATGAATTGTTACTTGTTCATGAGAAGTTTATGATAAAAGTTATGTTGTAAAAGTCCTATGATAAAGTTTGTTGCTGTTATAATAATATGCATGATTCTTCTATGTCTGTATTTTGTTTTTATAGACACCTCTCTCTCTAAGCATGTGGACATGTTTTTCGATTTCGGTTTTTGCTTGAGGAAAAGCAAGGTCTAAGCTTGGGGGAGTTGATACCTCGTGTAGCGACCAGACCTCAGATAGTCAAGTCTCTGTGCTTAAGTGTCATCCCTGGATCGGTATTGCTGACACACACAGTACTCGAGGATTTATAACAGAGTTCAATCACCACACACTTATTACATCGAGTCTAACAAATACAGTACTTACTACAATAATATGGTTGAAGGCATCTAAATAAGATAACTGCAGAAGCATCAAAGATAAATGAGTCCATCCAACTCCACGGCAATACTGAGTGCACGACAACGACCTAGCACACCTTACTCTTTGTCTAAAAATTCTGCAACAAAATATGTTGCAGCCGTGTAGGTCAGCACATGGAATATGCTGGCAAGATAACACTATAGAGCAATGAACAAGTAACAGCTATCACTACATGCATATATGGCTGGTGGAGGCTCTAAGTTTAATTTTTGCATAAAGCCAATTTTTCCTATAGCAAAGGAATACATTTTATTTAACTACCAAGTTTATGTCATTAAATGAGAAGGTTCCTCCAACTCAATCCCAAAGTAATAATTATAACCCAACAAATTTATTAAGTAAAGTTATGAGATCAACATGATAATCCAAGTACCAGATACTCAAGATGTCCATAACCGGGGACACGGCTAACCATGATTAGTTCGTAC
Organism: Triticum aestivum; assembly: GCF_018294505.1. NCBI lineage: Eukaryota > Viridiplantae > Streptophyta > Magnoliopsida > Poales > Poaceae > Triticum > Triticum aestivum. The sequence goes on from NC_057799.1 coordinate 175,734,015, forward strand.
ACTCTGCAGAGGTTTGCGCACTTTTCCCCACAAGACTCAATCTCCTCCGTTGAATTTCTCGCACTACATGATGTTTGAGAAACGGATGATCGAGACACTGTCTTTTCGAAGCATTAACTCTTTACTCTAGGTAGACAGTACCACCTACTTCCCCTACATCTGCTAGCCTACCACTGAAAGAGGTCACACAACATACTCAACTATGCCAGAGCCCATAATGGCTTGTGGCTGCACACGGAAGTTTCTAGCATGAATAATCTTATGATCCCTTTGAGCCTGGGTGGCAAACCATAGGATGATCTCACGGGTACTCCGGGATATCCTAGGACAACACTGGGTTGGTCCAGGTGCCCTGCAACCAATCCACCCAGATGTGTCTTTAAGTAGCCACCGTAAGTTTCCCTTAGTTAGAAACTCTCACATCTTGCAGGAAATCACTCATACCAATCCACGTCTACGACCATAGCATGGCAGTATAAGCATAACGTAATAACACCCAGGGTTTCCTACCTCATCATTTACTTCCCAATACCCACATGTTATCAAATCCTACTCATGCAATGTGTGTGAGAATTGAAACTAATGCATAAAAATTGGGCTATAAAGGGATATGATCAAAGTGTTACTTGCCTTGCTGACGATCGGAAAACCCTAGTGATTCGTAGTAGCAAGCCTCGCACTCTTGAAACTCTATCGTGAACAAACAATAGCATACATAACACTCAAGCTAGAGATGCAAACGTAAAACCAAAAGAAAAGATCTAAACAGAAAGTACAAGTGAAGAGCTTCGAGTTGCAAAAAGAATCAATCGAATCGGAGATACGAAACTCAAACTACGATCAAATGAAGTTCAAATTCAAATATGCTTGAAACCAAATTTTAAATTTTCAAAATCATGTTCAAGTTGTTTATCTGAGTAGAGGGTATCGAGGCGAAGATTTTGGCGTTGGTTTCAGTGGATTTGGATAAACGAGCAAAAAGTAACGAGGGTTTGAAGCTGAGGGACTAATCTATAAGAAAAGTATTCGCGGATAGGTCCCTGGCCGAAAATAAACAGAAAAAGAAAAATCTATCGGACGAACGTCCGCTAACTGAGACTAACGAACGAATTCGTTCGTTAACAGAGAAAATTTGGTGAACGTTCACTAATTAACGAAACAAAAAAACCGATCTAATCTAAAAACCAAAAAACCGGGGCTGGTTTTGCGGTTTATACCGGTTCGGCGGATCGGGCAGTTTAGCGTGGAAAACCAACGGCGGCGGCAGCTACGGCGAGCTCCGGCG
>NC_057799.1:175735741-175757147 GCF_018294505.1 Triticum aestivum
GGTGGGGTGGCGCCGAACTCCGGCGAGTCCGGATCGGCCATGGCTCGGGGAAGGCGACTCGGCTCGGGCTGGCTGAGCCTTCGGCCGAGTTCGGTCCGAAAAGATTTTTTTTAATAATTTCTCCGACACGGAAAAATTCAAAATAAAATAAATAAAAATCCTAAAATTCCTGAAATAATTTTCACGGTGCTCTCCTAATATTTAGGACCACGTGAACATTTTTCTAGGCTAAAATGCAATTTTCTAAAAATGCAATTTTTCCAAATTTAGCCGAATAAAACCTCAAATAAAAATTCAAATAAAATATTTTTTATTCAAAATTAAATTTCCATTATTTCCTCTTTTTTGAAGAAGATTATCTTCTCTCATTATTTTATTTATTTCGAAATAATTGGAAAAATAATTTCAAATAAAAATCACCTTGATCCAGTTTACCAATTTTGAAAAATTCCAAATGGAATTTTATGAAAACATCCAACTCTCCCAAATGGTCCTTGAGTATCTTAAGGTCTCTAGGATCAAAATGTCTAAATAAAACCAATTCAAAATGCAAGAATCGTGGATGCATATGATGACCTAATGATTAACATCCAAATTGAAAATTGGGATGTTACAAACCTACCCCCCTTAAGATGAATCTCGCCCTTGAGATTCGGGTTGGCTAGCAAATAGGTGTGGGTGGTCTTTCCGTAGGTCTTCTTCTCGCTCCTAGGTGGGTTCTTCCTCGGTATGGTGGCTCCACTGAACTTTGCAAAACTTGATGATCTTGTTGCGTGTAACTCGACTGGCAAACTCGAGAATTTGACGGGTTTATCCTCGTAGGTTAGGTCACTCTCCAACTGAATTGCTTCCAGGGGCACTGTATCTCTTAGGGGAATATCGGCCATCTCTGCATGGCACTTCTTCAATTGGGAAACGTGAAACACATCATGAACTTCTGACAATCCTTCGGGTAACTCGAACTTGTAGTGTACTTCTCCCATACGTTCCAAAACTCGGTATGGTCCAACAAACCTTTGAGCTAACTTTCCCTTGACTCCAAATCGTTTAACCCCTCGAAGATATGCTCTGTCTCCAATTTCATAGGCTACCTCCTTGCGTTTGGTGTCAACATAACTTTTTTGCCTGGACTGAGCTACCTTCAGTCTATCACGAATCAACTTAACATTCTCTTCAGACTCTTTGATTAAATATGGTCCGAACAATTGACGGTCCCCAACTTCACCCCACATCAATGGTGTCCTGCACCTCCTTCCATACAGAGCTTCAAAAGGGGCCATATTCAAACTAGCCTGGTAACTGTTGTTATATGAGAACTCTGCGTAAGGCAAATTATCTTCCCAACTAGATCCATATACTAGCGCACAAGCTCTCAACATGTCCTCCAGAATCCGACTGACTCTCTCAGTCTGTCCATCTATCTACAGATGAAAGGTTGTACTGAACTCTAGCCTGGTACCCAAAGTCTGGTGCAACTGGTTCCAAAACTTTGATGTAAACTGTGTTCCTCTGTGTGATACGATGGTCCTCGGAACTCCATGCAGACATACGATCCTGGTCGTATATATCTTGGCCAACTTCGTGCTCGTATAAGTGGTTTTCACAGGGATAAAGTGAGCCACTTTGGTCAAGCGATCAACTACTACGCAGATGGAATCATATCCTGATCGTGTCCTGGGTAATCCGGTGATGAAATCCATGAAAAGCTTATCCCACTTCCATTCGGGTATCGACATAGGCTGTAGTAATCCTGCTGGCTTCTGGTGCTCTGCTTTAACTCTCTGACACACATCGCATACTGCTACATACTCGGCAATATCCTTTTTCATACCTGTCCACCAGATATGTTCCTTCAAATCCAAATACATCTTGGTGTTTCCAGGGTGAATCGAGTATGGCAAGTCATGAGCTTCCTGAAGTATTAACTTTCTGATCTCTGCATCATTGGGCACATAAATACGATCCTCAAACCATAAAGTTTCGTGCTCATCCTAACGAAAACCTTTGGCTTTTCCTTTACTCATTTTCTCCTTTATCTCCGGAATCTCCTTGTCAATCTTTTGGGCTTCTCGAATCTTTCCCAACAACGTGGATTGTACTTCCATTGCTGCAACAAAAACTCTCGGAACTATCTCCAAACGAAGTTCCTTGAGATCGTCGGCTAACTCTTGAGGTAATCCCCCGGTCACGAGAGTATTAACATAACTCTTGCGGCTCAACGCGTCTGCTACAACATTGGCCTTTCCTGGATGATAATGCAGTTTCATATCGTAATCCTTTATTAGCTCCAACCATCTCCTTTGCATGAGATTCAACTCCTTCTGCGTGAAAATATACTTCAAACTCTTATGATCCGTGTATACATCACAACGGTTTCCGATGATAAAATGTCTCCAGGTTTTGAGCGCATGCACTATGGCTGCTAACTCCAAATCATGCATGGCATAATTCAACTCATGAGGTCGAAGCTGACGTGAGGCATATGAAACAACTCTTCCGTCTTGCATAAGTACACCTCCAAGTCCCTGGCATGAAGCATTGCAATATACTTGGAAGTCCTTGCGTATATCCGGAAGAATTAGCACTGGGGCTGTGACTAAACCTTTCTTCAACTCATGGAAACTGGCCTCACATTCTTCGGTCCATTTAAACTTGGTGTCCTTATTCAATAACTCCGTCATGGGCTTCACAATCTTGGAAAAAATTCTCAATGAATCTCTGGTAATATCCTGCGAGTCCAAGAAAACTGCGTATCTCTCCAACTGAGGTGGGTGCCAACCACTCAGTTACTGATTGAACCTTCATAGGGTCTACTGCTATACCTTCTCCAGATATAACATGTCCGAGAAATCCAACTTCTTTCAACCAAAACTCACATTTGCTAAACTTGGCATATAGCTGATGTTCCCTGGGCTTCTCGAGAACTAAGCGCAAATGTTCCTTGTGTTCTTCTTCATTCTTCGAGTATACCAATATGTCATCAATGAACACCACAACAAACTTATCCAAGAACTCCATGAATACCTTATTCATCATACTCATAAAATAGGCAGGGGCGTTAGTCAATCCAAAAGACATGACCATGTACTCATATAGCCCATACCTTGTGGTAAAAGTTGTATTGGGTATATCCTGTTCTCGTATCTTCAGCTGGTGGTATCCTGATCGAAGATCGATCTTGGAGAATACTTTAGCTCCTTGCAGCTGGTCAAACAAATCGTTGATCATCGGTAGTGGGTATTTGTTCTTGATCGTCACTTCATTTAATGCACGATAATCAACAACCATTCTCAAAGATCCATCCTTCTTCTCAACTAAGAGCACTTGGGCTCCCCACAGTGATGAACTTGGTCGGATATAACCTTTCTCCAATAACTCCTTAATCTGCTTCTTAATTTCCTCCAGATCATTCGCATGTATCCGATACGGTCTCTTCGATATTGGTCTGGTGCCTAGCAACAACTCTATCAAAAATTCTATATCTCGATCTGGTGGCATGCCTGGTAATTCCTCTGGGAACACATCGGGAAAATCCTTCACAACCGGCACTTCCTCCTGAAAAACTCCCGAGAGTGAATTTACTTGGTTCCTCCTTGGCACATGCCTGGACACACACTTGATTCTTTTTCCTTCTGGTGTGGTGAGGAGTATTGACTTACTAGCGCAATCGATGTTTCCTCCATACTTCGATAACCAATCCATGCCTAGTATTATGTCCAATCCTTGTGACTCCAAAATAATGAGGTCTGAGGGGAAAACGTGCTTACCTATGGTCAATGGCTACTGACAACACCATCGACCAGCCATATATTCCGCTCCTAATGAGGTTACTAAATGGGTGACCTAAGGGCTAAGGTTTCCAGCTTAAACTTATCCACAAATCCCCTTGATATGTATGAATGCCATGCACCAGTGTCAAAAAGAACAAGAGCTGTAAATGACTTAATCAAAAACTTACCAATAACTACATCAAGCTACTCCTCAACTTCCTCCACGTTGATATGGTTCACCTGACCTCTGGTAAAGGGGTTTGGCTTCTTTCCTGAGCTTCCATTACCATTACCATTCTTTTCTTCGGGACACTCGGTGGCGTAGTGTCCAGTTTTCCCGCATTTGAAACAAGTAATGTGGCTCATATCCTTCTTAGGGGTGTAGCGGGGTTGGAACGGTTCTGGTTGTTGTTTCCTCCACTCCCCATTGCCATTCTTAGGGCCACTGTGGTTGTGTGAACTTCCTCCATTGTGGGAATGGCCTCCATGGTTATGTCCCCCATGGGTATGAGTGTGTCCTCCTGAGTACGGGGTATAACGAGGCTTCTGCTGAGCTCCAGAGCTATACTTCCCCTTTCCATACTTCCTTTTACGGCTCTCTATGTGCTCCTGTTTGCTTTCAATCATGAGGGCCCTATCTACTTACTCCTGGTAGTTAGTGAATGTTGCTACCATCAACTGCATACTCAGCTCAGCATTCAGTCCCTCCAGAAACTTCTCCTGCTTCGCGGCATCTGTGGCCACATCATCTGGGGCGTAGCGTGCTAACTTGCTGAACTCATCCACGTACTGCGCCACAGTACGATTCCCCTGGCGTAAGTTGCAAAACTTACGCTTCTTCATACTCATGGCTCCAGTTGAGACATGTCCAGTGCGGAAAGCTTGCTGAAACTGATCCCAAGTAACATTGGCCACAGGGAAAGTGGCAGTGTAGTTCTCCCACCATGAGGCTGTGGGTCCATCCAGTTGGTGTGCGGCAAAACGCACCTTCTCAGCATCTGTGCAACCTGCGGTGGTCAGCTCCCTTTCAATCTTGCGGAGCCACTCATCAGCAACAATCGGCTCGGTGCTACTAGAGAACACCGGCAGATTCAACCTTAGGAAAACAGGCTAAATTATCAACTGGAGGTGGTGGCGGTGGGTTGTTGTTGTTGTTGTTGCCTTGGTTCTGGACTAGCAACTGCATCAAGGCATTCTGCCGTTGGATCAACTGAGTGAGCTCCGGTGGGAAGGCGAATGCGGGGTCACGTCTCGGAGGCATCTGATAGGTTTAGAGGGTGGAGGAAAGAATAGAGTGAGGTCTAAAGAGAGATCACTAACCATATGCACATGAGACAAACACATTCATTTCACACCACTCAATTCAAACAAGATCATAAAATCGAACTAACTACCGTTACAAATTCTCGCGGACTATTTCTATATACACGGGGAAATACTAATGGTAATATGGTGGTCAACTAGAAATTTTGATCAGTGGAAGACTCCATGATGTCCGCTCCAGCTTCGTCTTCATAATCATCACTGTCTTCATCATCGCTATCGGGGTCGGAGTCTGTGTCGTCTATTATGATGTAGTCTTTAGAACGGGTGTCTTCTTCAGGTTCAGGATCACCCATGAATATTCCTAGCTTCTTCTTTAGGTCTTCATTCTTCTCTAGTAGTACAACAACTTCCTCTTCATATCCATCGCGTGTAGACTTGAGTTCTTCCTCTAGCTCCATGTTCCTGGTCATCACCTTCTTCATGTTTATCATATTGGTGCACATCTGGTTCTCCTGACAACGAATGTGCTGATTCAACTCATGTATGTAGGCTGCAATGGACTTATCCCTCCTAGTGCAAATCATCTCCCATTGCTCATCTCGGCGTCCACATATCTGGTAGATGGTGTCCTTCAGATCCTTGTTGTACACCTCGCCGATGCGTCCAACGGCGATGTGGGTGGCCATGCTCTTTCCTAGACTCCAGGTTGGTGCAACAAAGGAAAACTTGATGGGCTCGGTAACTGGCGCGAACGTCCTTCTTGGAACATGAACTCAAATCATCCAGCGCTCCACTTCTGTTAAAGTGGCGGTGTAGGTCCCGGTGAAGCTTGGTATTCCGATGCTCAGGTACCTAGTGACTTCCTTCAAGTGTCATCCAAAAGGGCTGTCGTCATCCAGTTGAGTGAACTTGTTCCTTGGGTCTGCCATCTATAGAGTAGAAATGGAGAACAGTCAGAAATGAGTAGAGAAGAGTATCCTGTGGCTTGTCCTAGTGGCCGCGTCCTACAGTTAGCATGTGCTCTGATACCATCTTGTAGCAACCAGACCTCAGACGGTCAAGTCTCTGTGCTTAAGTGCGATCCCTGGATCGGTATTGCTGACACACAGTACTCGAGGATTTATAACAGAGTTCAATCACACACTTACTACATTGAGTATCTCAAATAGAGTACTTATTACAATAATATGGCTGAAGGCCATCTAAATAAGATAACTGCGAAAGCATCAAAGATAAATGAGTCCATCCAACTCCACGGCAATACTGAGTGCACGACAATGACCTAGCGCTCCTTACTCTTCGTCTGAAAATTCTGCAACATAATACGTTGCAGCCGTGTAGGTTAGCACATGGAATATGCTGGCAAGATAAAACTATAGAGCAATGAACAAGTAACAGCTATCACTACATGCATATATGGCTGGTGGAGGCTCTAAGTTTAATTTTTGCATAAAGCCAATTTTTTCCTACAACAAAGGAATACATTTTATTTAACTACCAAGTTTATGTCATTAAATGAGAAGGTTCCTCCAACTCAATCCCAAAGTAATAATTATAACCCAACAAATTTATTAAGTAAAGTTATGAGATCAACATGATAATCCAAGTACCAGATACTCAAGATGTCCATAACCGGGGACACGGCTAACCATGATTAGTTTGTACACTGTGCAGAGGTTTGCACACTTTTCCCCACAAGACCCAATCTCCTCTGTTGAATTTCTCACACTACATGATGTTTGAGAAACGAATGATCAAAACACAGTCTTTCCGAAGCATTAACTCTTTACTCTACATCTGCTAGCCTACCACTGAAGGAGGTCACACAACATACTGAACTATGCCAGAGCCCATAATGGCTTGTGGCTGCACACGGAAGTTTCTATCATGAATAATCTTATGATCCCTTTGAGCCTGGGTGGCAAACCATAGGATGATCACACGGGTACTCCGGGATATCCTAGGACAACACTAGATTACTCCAGGTGCCCTGCAACCAATCCACCCAGATGTGTATTTAAGTAGCCACCTTAAGTTTCCCTTAGTTAGAAACTCTCACATCTTGCATGAAATAACTCATACCAATCCATGTCTACGAGCATAGCATAGCAGTATAAGCATAATGTAATAACACCCAGGGTTTGAATACAAGACAATAGATTCCTACCTCATCATCTACTTCCCAATACCCACATGTTATCAAATCCTACTCATGCAATGTGTGTGAGAATTGAAACTAATGCATAAAAATTGGGTAAAAAAGGGATATGATCAAAGTGTTACTTGCCTTGCTAACGATCGGAAAACCCTAGTGATTTGTAGTAGCAAGCCTCGCACTCCGGAAACTCTATCGTGAACAAACTCAGCCGGATGCCATTCCGGAGACCTACACGGCCCCGGAGTCCAGCGAACGGCCTTCCTCGGAAGGAGGAGGTGTGTCTGTTCCGCCGGTGACCTCTGTCCAACCAGAGGCACCGGATAATCTGCTGGAAGCGCTGCGAGGCGCCTCCATTGTGGATGACCACCGTGTCCTTATGGGCGGTGATCGAAAGGTTCAGTCCGCCAAAAGCGGAATGACCGAGGCCTGCGCTAGCCTTTTAACAGGCTTTGAGGTAATAAATGTAGAAAGAATATCACAGTGTGGACAGTAGTCCTTGATGCTCTGTTCGGTGTTCGGAAAGAAAAAGCCGAATAGAGGATCAATTTTTTTGCAGGAGGCTAACATAAGATGTCTATGTGAATAAGCAGGCGTCGCTGGTGGCTGCTGCCACTCATACTGCGGAGGTCTCCGGCCTGAAGCAGAGCCTGGAGCGGGCCAACGAAGAGCTCGGCCTCGTAAAGAAGCAGCTGGAGGACAGCCAAGGTATGCAGTACCCTGCGCGTATATTTTAGGAAGGGTGAATGTTTCGTGCTGACTAAAATGTCATGAACTTTGTTAGGGGCCACGACCGAGATGGCGGCCCTCAAGAAGGCGTTAGCCGAGGCCGAGGACAAAGCGGCCAAGGAGCGTGCCGCGCATGAGAAGCACGAGGCCCAGGTCGGCGAGGTCCAGCAAGAGCTCCAGGACGCCGTCAAGAAGTACGAGTCCTTGGAGCGTGATTCTAAGACGCAAGTGCCCGAACTTGCGAACGCCCGCCGGAGCGCACAAGAAGCTCGAGACGAGGCCCAGAGCGCCCTTCAGGAAATCCAAGCGGCCAAGAAGATCGCGGCGGGTAAGGCTTTCATTATGCAAAGCAAATCTGTGAAGGAAGCGTTCCTTTTACTTACCCGAATTTGGAGCTCTCCAGGGGCGTTTACGGATTTGCCGCGCAGCGTATCAGATGCTGCCGAGTTCTATCGAGCCGAAGAAGGGAGTTCTACGGAGATGCTGTTCTAGTCTCAATATCTTTGACCAGAACATCCGGTGTCCTTCAGCGACCAGCTGAAACAGCTGGTCGAGCTGCACAAGGCGGCCGAGCTAGCCATGAAGGAGCTGATAGTCCGACTATGGCCTGCCGCGTAGATACCCAGCAGCTACTTCGGACTTGTGAAGCGGCTTGTTGATGCGTACCCATGGCTTGAGGTTATAAAGCGGTCGGTCTGTATCGAAGGTGCACGGATGGCCTTTGCCCGCGTCAAGACGCACTGGGCGAAGATGGATGCCAAGAAGCTAATGACCGAGTGGCCGCCTGAGGGCAAGGAGCACCGCCGACCCTAGTTACATTTTGATGGTGTCCTGGAGGGATCCTGCCTTGTGGCGGAGCAATGTACGAAGGATGTTATATTCCCATGAAAACATTCATATTATCCTGTCCTGTAATATGGAACAATGATGTTATGTAATAAAATGCTTGTGATTTTAAAATTTTACCTCATGTGCGGCCGTTTATGGATCTCAGGGTTTGCCAGTCGTCGACTTCTGCCCCCACGTAGATAGTAAGGGGGTGTTCGAGATAAATCTAAACACTCTTTACTCCATATTCTGGTCCTTAAAGGAGGTGTTTAGCGCAACGAACAAGGCAATCAGACTATACAGCATTTATCGCCCTCAGTTAGCCATAGTAGTTTGACAATGAGAATTTTTGCGAAGCCCCTTGTATTCGGGAGGCCGAACTTGGGGCGTTACGCGCACCTGATCGGATAAGAAACCGATTCCTCGCATAAAGCGGAAAAAATCTCTAAGGATTTGAAACCTCTCAAAAAGCTGACCAGGTCGCGCTGCATCATGACAGACAGTTTTTGCTTTCTATACTGAGGTGCTCGTCCGAAAGAACCGGGACACAATCACAGTAGTTCTCCCTTTACTACCCTAGCCGATATAGTGGAACATAAGGTAGTAAGCACAGGAGCCGGGCAACCCAACTATTGACCAAAGACATGATTTGGAGCCAATGCATATAATGCTATAAGTTCGGGGTGCCGAACTGCACTGAAAAAGGTGTTCGGACTTTATTGCCGTACTGCGGGGCACGAAAGCCCCTGGTGAAGTAAAATGTACCAGAGTGTACATGTGCAATGAGTAATAAATACAAAGGTAAGGAAAAAGGGAAAATTAAGTAATAAGCTGACGCTACCGTTTATTTACCATTGTAATGTGATTAATACGTCGAGGCATACTTGTACAAGTAATGCGATAAGCAAGTAAGGCTATTTAACATGCCATGACCAAGAGCGAGCTGCGTGCGGGTATGTAAAACAGGTATATCAATCGTTAGCAGAGACCACTTGGGGATTCCCTTGTACGCCAAAGCTCCTTGCCTCCTTGGTATGTCCGACAAAAGGGTTGTCAGAAGAAACCTCGAAAAGAGAAAAACCCGAAATGAAAAGGAAAAGTGAAGGTGTGTGAATCCTAGGGTCGATCGAGCCGCACTGTGGATCGCGAGCTAGCTATGCCTCCGTTAGTACCCATGGGATTTTGAGTGCGTAGTTATGTACGCGCGGTACGAATGTCGCTATTTGATCGGGACTGGGACGGAGGCCAAATTGCTAATTAAGCTCTTGACGAGCCGGGCTGTCTTGATGCGGAATAGTTCGGACTCTTTTAATGGTGTCCGGGGGCTTGGCCGCCGAACTAAGGTTCTGCTGGAAAAGGCCGTGCTGTATTTCTGCTGCTAAGGCCGTTGTGTGCTCCTCGGTACGGAGGGACCGTTCCGCATTTCCATTGATTGTTATGACGCCACGTGGTCCAGGCATCTTGAGCTTGAGGTAAGCGTAGTGAGGTACCGCATTGAATCGAGCGAATGCGGTTCGTCCGAGCAGTGCGTGATAGCCACTACGAAAGGGGACGATATTGAAGATTAACTCCTCGCTTCGGAAGTTATCCGGAGATCCAAAGACGACCTCTAGTGTGATTGAGCCCGTACGGCGGGCCTCTACGCCTGGTATGACTCCTTTAAAGGTAGTCCTTGTGGGTTTGATCCGTGATGGGTTAATGCCCATTTTGCATACTGTGTCCTGATAGAGCAGATTGAGGCTGCTGCCATCGTCCATGAGGACTCGTGTTAGGTGGAATCCGTCGATGATTGGGTCTAGGACTAGTGCAGCTGATCCGCCGTGCCGGATACTGGTCGGATGATCTCGACGGTCTAAAGTGATTGGGTATGATGACCATGGCTTGAATTTTGGGGCGACTGACTCTATCGCATAGACGTCCCTTAGTGCGCGCTTGCGCTCCCTCTTGGGGATGTGTGTAGCATATATCATGTTCACCGTTTTGACTTGAGGGGGAAACTTCTTCTATCCCCCTGTGGTTGGTTGCAGGGGCTCCTCGTCATCGTCCTCGCTCTGCGATCCCTTTTCCTTATTCTCGGCGTTTAACTTCCCGGCTTGCTTAAAACCCAGCAATCTTTGTTGGTATGATTGGCTGGTTTGTGCGGGGTGCCATGGATTTGGCACGGACGGTCAAGTATGCGGTCCATGCTAGATGGTCCCTGATTGTTTCTTTGATATGGCTTTTTTCACTGACCGGACTTGGAGCCGCTGAATCCGGCGTTTACATCAGCTTCCTCGGTGTTATCGCCATTGCTTCGATGTTTGTGTCTGCTACGTCCGAGCTTGCTGTTACTATTTTTGACCTCGGAGGGGCCTGTCTCACTGGCCATATTTTTACTACGAGCCATCCAGCTGGCCTCACCCGCACAAAAGTGGGTCATGAGGGCCCTAAGAGCGGCCATAGATTTCGGCTTTTCTTGGCCGAGGTGGCGGGCGAGCCATTCGTCGCGGATGCTATGTTTAAAGGCCGCTAGGGCTTCTGCATCCGGACAGTCGACGATCCGGTTATTTTTAGTTAGGAACCTAGTCCAGAATTTCCTGGCTGACTCCCCGGGCTGTTGATTTATGTGACTTAAGTCATCGGCGTCCGGCGGCCGGACATATGTACCTTGGAAATTGTCGAGAAAGGCTTCTTCCAAGTCCTCCGAGCTGCGGATGGAATTTCTAGGCAGGCTGTTTAACCAGTGCCGAGCTGGCCCATTGAGTTTTAGTGGGAGGTATTTGATAGCATGGAGGTCATCTCTGCGGGCCATGTGAATGTGGAGAATGAAATCCTCACCCATACCGCGGGATCGGTTGTTCCATCGTATGACTCAATATTGATGGGTTTGAACCCTTCGGGGAATTCATGGTCCGTTACTTCATCAGTGAAGCAAAGAGGGTGTGTGGCGCCTCTATATCGAGCCGCGTCGCGACGTAGCTCCGATGGAGTCCGTCTATGGTTATCAGCTCGAGCGTGACTAGGTTTGTCACGTCCGAATAGGTAGCCGTCGTCGCGTGTCAAGGCACGTCCTCGCAATCTGTAGATCGATCTTTTATGTCCTGCTCTACCATCCAGGTCTTAACGAAGGTCATATGTATAGCCCCGAGCTATCTTATCCCTGCCTTGATGGCGAGGTGGGACTATCTGTTTTTCGGCTCGGGTTGCCATTTTATCCCGGCCGCGTGGTGGCCGATCGACCGCATTGCATGATGCTGGTGCGGGCTCTGGCGCCTCGTCATCGAACTGAGGTAGCAATTTGCGCTTCGGGTAACTTTTGGCTGGTCGTTTAAGGCCGTATTCTTTGGCTGCCAGGACATCGGTCCATCTGTCATTGAGCATGTTTGTATCAGCTTGAAGCTGCTGCTGCTTCTTTTTCAGGCTCCTTGCAGTGGCTATTAGCTAAAGCTTAAAGCGCTCCTGCTCGAGAGGTTCCCCAGGCACGATGAAGTCTTCGTTGCTGAGGCTCACCTCCTCCTCGGAGAGCGGATAGTAACTACCGTCCTCCGAGTCTTCTTCCGTGGCCTGTTCGTCAGGGCGGAATTGCCCCTCTTCCTGATGGTCTTGTTTGACAGTTTGTTCCTCGGGCTCCTCTGTGTCTTCGGCACCATCCGGAGTGTTGTCATTTCCTGTGCCGGTATTGTTGTCTCTGCTGCGGCGTGACTTAGAGCGGCGCCGTTGACGCCGGCGCTTTGGTTGTGTCTTAGGAGGGTCCTCCTTCACTGGGTTTTCCTTGTCATCGCCGCTATTATTTTTGGGCGTATCTACCATGTATACGTCATATGAGGAAGTGGCCGTCCAACGTCCAGTGAATGGCGAGTCTTGGCCTTGCTCCCCATCGGCATCGTCATCCATACCGTCGATGTCTTCGGAGCCGTAATCAAGCATGTCGGTTAAGTCCTCGACAGTGGCTATGAAGTGGGTGGCAGGTGGGAAGTAAAATTCTCGATCGTCAGCCCCTAGTTCGAACCGGACATAGCTCTACTGCGAGTCCCCCACCAAGGACAGGCTTTTTAATGAGTTTAGCATATCGCCCAAAGGCGAGTGCTGGAAGATGTCTGTGGTGCTGAATTCGAAGATTGATGAGCGATCGAGTTCGGCGTCCGCAGGCTCACATGGTTCGGAACTTATAACCAGAGACGAGTCCGGATTTCCGGTGACACAGATATGGTGTGGGGGTAAGTCCATGTGCGGCTTCAACGCCGGGAAATCTGTGGCCTCCGAGGTGGGGTCGAGCCTCCGATCCTTGGATGCTGCAGTGTGCTCTGGATCTAAGGCCAGAGTGGTCACTCGAGCTATCTCCTGGATGCGGTCTGGCGATAGATTTAAGTCATGTTCATCTAGGTGGCCAGGAGCGATCGCCGCGGTCTCGAATCCGGCGAAGATCAAATCTCCACGGATGTCCGCAACGTAATTCAAGCTCCCAAACTTGACCTGATGGCCAGGGGCGTAGCTATCGATCTGCTCCAGGTGGCCAAACGAGTTGGCCCGCAGTGTGAAGCCGCTGAACACGAAGATCTGTCCGGGGAGGAAGGTTTCTCCCTGGCCAGCACCATTGTTGATGATTGAAGGGGCCATCGAACCATTCGTCGACAACACAGTGGAACTCTCAATGAAAGCACCAATGTCGATGTCAAAACCGGCTGATCTTGGGTAGGGGGTCTCAAATTGTGCGTCTAAGGTCGATGGTAATAGGAGACAAGGGACACGATGTTTACCCAGGTCCGTGCCCTCTCTATGGAGGTAATACCCTACTTCCTGCTTGATTGATCTTGATTTATATGAGTATTACAAGAGTTGATCTACCACGAGATCGTAATGGCTAAACCCTAGAAGTCTAGCCTGTTTGACTATGGTAATGAGTATCTCCCTTTCCAGACTAAGTCCTCCGGTTTATATAGACACCGGGAGGATCTAGGGTTACATAAGGTCGGTTACAAAGAAAATAATCTACATATTTGGTCGCCAAGCTTGCCTTCCACGTCAAGGAGAATCCCATCCGGACACGGGTGCAGTCTTCGGTCTTCGTATCTTCACAGCCCATCAGTCCAGCCCATGGCTAACAGGCCGGACGCCCGAGGACCCCTTAGTCCAGGACTCCCTCAACGACAACAGGGTTAACAACCATCAAATATTGCAATTCAAACTGGTATTGTTGAAAATGAATAGAACATAGGTAATGCTTAAACATCACACTGGATAAATGTGTAAAACTGAAATAAAGGGCATGTGTTAACTACACCAGGCATAACTGGAACCAAATATAGCCGTTCAAACTGGTATTGATGCAGTCGAGCGGCACAGTTTCGACTTACACATAATGAACATCACATTGTGAATGACTGAAATAAACAAGGCATAAATGATCAGTATAACAACCAAATATAGCCATTGAAAACTCGACAGTCTCACTACAACCAACCTAACAAGCAAATATAGTTAAACATGGCATATGCTTGAAAACTGGACAAATGCTCACTGCAACCAACCTACCAAGAAAATACAGATAAACAAGGCATCTACTTGAAA
This sequence comes from Triticum aestivum, assembly GCF_018294505.1. Taxonomy (NCBI): domain Eukaryota; kingdom Viridiplantae; phylum Streptophyta; class Magnoliopsida; order Poales; family Poaceae; genus Triticum; species Triticum aestivum. Next base: position 175,750,037 of record NC_057799.1, read on the forward strand.
ACTGGACAAATGCTCACTTCAACCAACCTAAAAACCAAATATAGATAAATAAGGCATCTGCTTGATAACTGGACAAATGCTCAGTGCAACCAACCTAACAAATACATATAAACAAGGCATCTGCTCAATAACTGAAAAAATGCTCACTGCAACCAACCTAACAACCAAATACAGATAAACAAGGCATCTACTCACTATAAACAACCAAATATAGCCATTTGTGAAACTAAAGTGGACAATTCATACTTAAACATCACAGAGCCCTATTGAACAATACATTTTTCACAACTGAAATAATTAAAAACGACACAGTTAAAGCACCACACGACAAATGCTACTACAACAAAGGATATAGGTTGGCAAGCTAGAAAAGGTAAGATTTGTTGATAGGATGTTGCCTCACATGTCATGGACGGGATCATTCCAATTGGAAGAGCACAGACCCATGGTGCGCTCTCTGATTTCACAGATGGGCTGTTTATCCTTGGAAGGACCTTTGTGAGAGCCCTCCTCGTGGTCGTGGTCAATGAGATCTAACTTGGCAATTGAGGATCCCAAGCCGCCGCCATAGAACATGTCCTTCAGAAATGACAAAATGGGATCGATGGCATACAAGGATCGCAAATCCATGGCCGCTTGGCGGCAGAGATTAGCGGCAGGGCTGTCGAAGAGATCGACGACGGTTGAACCAGAGGGGTTGGGGATGGACCACTTAACGTATGACATGGCCCGCGTGAAGCCGTCGCTGTCGACGAGCTTGATGTAATAGCCAGCTGTCCCGAGATATACTAATATGCTAGCCCATTGACATGAAGCATTCGGCATGGCAACATTGTCAACGTCTTCGCCAACTTCCGCAGCGACGTGGTGCTCCGGGATCGACAGGTCGGGGCGAATGGCGGCCACCTCGCCAACATCCGCCAGAGAGGCCATGATAAGCATCTTCTTGGCCGAACGCTCACCGGGCTACCCGGGATACGTGGTCGAGCTTAGGCTGCGACATTCTGGAGCAGGGGATGTGGATGTGGCGGGGAGGGACACCGCAGGCCTCATCTAAAAACTCAGGGGAGTGGGATGACGGTAAAGGAATCGCTGCTAACCTGAACTTTATTATCTAAGCTAGGAGGAACGGGCAGACCGGCAGGGTTGGCGGCGGCGGCGGCGAGCTAGGGTTCGAGGGGGGAGGGGCCAGATGGGGGACTATGGAGGGGGTTTGGTGTTTGAGGACACGCCGCGGCTACTGAAATTTTTAGTAATGGTGGGTGGAGTGGTGGTGGACGAGGGAGGGCGACAGTTCAAATGCTTCGGCTACTGCAATTTTACTATAAGGTTGGTGCTGGAGCAGTGTGGGCGAGGGTTGAAGTACGACGACTACTAATATTTGGGTAAAGGAATTGATGCGGGGCGGGAGTACCCAAGATCACACACAGTGCAATAAGAATATGCGTGTATGATAATAAGGAAAAGTGGCAGAACCACAGATTTTTGCAACGCTCAAGGCGGGTAGTTTGTTTTTAGATTTCTAGCTAGCTGGTCTCACTACAAAAAAATACATTTCCATGATGATACGTGTTTGTCATAGTAGGTCACGTTTTCTGTCATGCATGTACATCCATGACAAATTTATGACAGAATGAAGATAGTCGTACCTGTGCTGCCGTAGAAGTGTTCCATGACATTACCAAAATTATCATCACGGAAGTGTCCACTCCCATGACGATAAATCGCGCGTCATAGAAGTGCTTTCGTCAAGGGTGATCGACACGTGGCATTCACCGTAACGGGACGCCATTAAGCTATCGGGTCCGGTTTTGGATCTGATAACCCGTTAACAGCCCGGACCAATGGGAATTTTCCACGTGTAAAATTCTCATTGGCCGGAGGAAACACGTGTCGGCTCAACGTTCGGGCAGATGTCATCCACTCAGTGGACAGGAGGCGCCTATGATACGTCGACATGTGGCATGCCCCAACAGAGGCCCATTACGGTGAAAAGGCCGACCCGTTTGACTTTGTTAAAAGGTAACGGGCTGGCCCACGGAAAGCCTGTTAACGACCTGTTCGTATATAGCCCATTTACGGCCCGCTTACTATCGGCCCGTTACGGCCTATCGGAATTAAGCCGAGTAGCTTCATCTGGGCCGTCAAATATGATTCCAGCCCGTTGTAACTTCTGGCCCATGTATGGCCCATGATGTCTTTCGGCCCATATGAGGCCCTTTGTAACTCTCGGCCCATTAAAGGCCCGAGATGAAACTGGCCCATAATGAATAGTGTATCGCTTTATACCCATTAATGACCCATTATTCCGTCAGCTGTTTCCAGCCCATGTTAACTTTTGGCCTTCTAAGGGCCCATTTATTCTTGGGCTCATTTCTAGAATTCGGTTAGATACGGTTCGTTACTGGCCTGTTCCTTTTGTGAGCCAAATACAGCCCGTGGTTACATTCGGCCCGTTTGTGGCTCGTTAACCCGTTGGGCTGTTTTCATAGTGTTATCAAATACGGCATATTAACGGCCCGTTATGGTCCATGAATAGTATGACCCATGTCCGGCGAAATGATTATACGCCCCGTAGAAGGCCCATGGATCCTATGGCCCATAGAAGACCAATGGATCCTACGGCCCGTAGAAGGCCCATGGATCATACGGCCTGTAGAAAGTCCAAGGATCCTACGGCCCGTAAAAGGCCCATGGATCCTACGGCCCGTAGAAGGCCCACAGATCCTACGGCCCGCAAGAGGCCCATGGTTACAACAGTCCGTGTGTTGCCATGATTATTGTGGCCTAGTTACCAAAACTAGGTTATTGTGGCCACTAAAAAAACAAGGAAAAAGAACTGCAGTGACTACAAGCAAACAACTAAATAAGACAATAAGGAAATAAATAAGCAAGCAACTAACGCTAGCCTATTACAACTATTACACATATTACATCCACTGGGGATCAAAGTTCGCCAGCAGTGCAAATATAGGGAACAAAGCAGCATATTCCATACACTGGCCGTCAAAATTGGCCACCAGTGCAAATAAATGCAGCAGCAAAAGAAGTCCATAACTGAAACAACTTCAGAAGAGCTCAAGAAACGTTATCCTGGGTATCCACCATGCTGGCAATAAGCTTAGCAAGCTTATTAGCTCTGTCCTGTTTGGCGCTAAAATCCTCCAACGCTTGCTGTTTCACCAGAAAGTATGCATCTGAATGCTCCAGGGACTTCCGCAGTTCTTCCACTGCTTGTCGCAGCACAGCTGATTGATGTCTTTCAGCTTGTAGTTGAGACTCAAGAAACCGAACTGATTCAGACAGTGACTTTGAATAGCTTGTGCAAGCGGTAGTGGCCAGTAACTCGAACAGTAAACCAAGATAGGACATTAGGGTTGCCTCACTGTCTTCAAGATAGTTTTCCTTAGCTGTTTTATCAGCTTTGTTGGAGTCCAACAAGGATGTATCATGATCCTGAACCTTATCTGCATTACTTCCTTTATCATTGCTTAATAAGGCACTCTTCCCCAATATTCTGTCAGCATTCTAAAAGAAGAAACAAGCAGACACATAACATGTTTAGCATGTACTAGTATATGAAACTCATTTCGATGAACTAGTTCATTAGTAAGGTGGACAAGATTAAACTACCAAGTCTTCTATTGCCAAGTAGTACATTATAAAAGCATCAAACAAACATATATCTATGTCCTATGGTCACTGCATTGTCTTGCCAAATCAAAATAGAGACACGGTTCAAATCATATCAGTTCAAGAGAAAGCAGCACTGAAAGAATACAAAGCGTGGGAAACTAAACGACACAACAAGATTTCAGATGGGTACCACGGGTCTACATGTACAACAACACTATTGGCCCTGTTATGATGCTAGTAATGTGCATGATATGAGAAGTCAACTGTATACACAATTGAAATTGAAATCAACAGAACTATTTATAAGAGCAAACCTGTTAAAGAAACATGCGTAAACATACCTGTTGTGCCATTGGAGTTTCCATTGGATAGTTCAATTTAAAAATAATTTTGTATGAGTAAATACACAGATACAACAGCAAAGCAGTATACACGATAGCAATGGAATCTTAAATGAGAACAGTTGTTCTTCAGGTTTAAGCACTTGTTCTACATGAACACAGTACAGTAAGACGCAAGCATATAGTACTTAAAATAAAATGAGCTCATAGACCTTACCACATTCTTGGCTCGGGACCAGTAAAGAACAAGGCGTTCCCAGTCATCGTCCAATAAATGTGTCTCAGGAGAACGTAAGGGAATATGATGAGTTTCTTTGCCAGTGAAGTACGTTTTCTTTAGGTAATTCTGTTACTGCCACCAAGCATTCTTGAAGATAGTAGAGGTATTAGCATAGGTTACCTCCTCCTGAGTTTCCAAATCGGTCCTTCTCTATAGAGAAAAATGGGAAATTTTGTTGTATTATAACCATCATGGAGGTAGAATCTATGGGACAAAGCAAAGTAATTGCCATGAATAACATTACTTACACATAACTCCTGGACAAACACCTGCAACTGGCATTTTCCTTCATCTTTAGTATAATATTTCCATGATGGGAAGATATGCACATAGGATTTAACAACATCAAATGCGATATATGCTAAACTATGAATGGCTGGTTGTGCTTCCTCCACAGGAATAGGTGTACTAACTGGTGGAGTTGGGGTTCGCCATGGTAGTACTGGCGCTTTGGGCACTGGAGCTGCCTTACTAACTGCTCTTGTTTGGGGGCTCTGTGGTGGAGATGGTGCTGTGTCAACAGGAACTGGGTTGCTATCTGTAGGGGTTGGGGTTAGATTGGGTGAAGCTGGTTCTCTGTCCATCGCAGTAGGGGTAAAATCTGCGAGAGTCTGGGTTATGTGTGGTAGGGCTGGTTCTCGTGCATGTACAACCGGGGTGCTATCTCCACCAAGAGGAAGCACTGTTTTATTTGAAGACCGTGTTTTTACTCCGCTAGATACTTCCATCACCCGCTCCAATTCAAATGGCTGATAAACAAGAAACCTAATTGAATGTATAGACATTGTATGAGAGACAGATGCAATACATAGTGCGGAAAAAGAGGGCATTAAATAATTGACATGTATATTGTTTAACTAAAATGGGTAGCATGACATAATTTCACATATATGATGTCTATCTAAACTGGATAGCATAGCATAACATAATTCAAAGATATGATGAATAACTAAACAGGATCGCATGACATAATTCACATACATGTTATCTAAGTAACCAGGATTGCATGATTTAATTCACATATCTGATTTATGTGCTAAGTGGAGGGCATTCACATATATGATGTCTGAACTAAGAACATGGTGTTGAATATTCTGTATATGATGTCTAAACTATGCAATGCAAGACACCATATGCATGATATGAGTAGTAGAACCATGCCAAGTTATAGCATACACCTCGGTGGGGGAATAGGACTGGTCATCTGTCTCTGAATCCATCTCTGAGGAGCTATCGAGACCCAGCAAGAGATCTGCTTCGACAGGTAGCACTGTCTGCTCTGAAGGCCTTGTTTTCACTCCAGATTTTTCCATTCCCCACCCAAATGGATGATTCACAGGAAGAGTAGTTTAATGTACAAACATTGTCGACAAATGGAAATTAATGAAGAAAAAGATGGGCTAGATATCATTCAAATATATGATGCCTGGTTAAACAGGATGGCATTGCACATTTCACATATATTATGGCTGGCTAAAAGACATGACACTGCATAATTCCCATATATGATATTGAAACTAAACAGGTGGCATTACAAAACATGTCTAAACTAAGCAGATGAGTAATATGATGTCGAAAGTAGGCACTGCAAGGCAACATATGCATGATATGACTAACATCATCATGCCAAGTTAGAGCAAACACCTTGGGGGGTAAATAGGAGTGGTCAGTTGCGTCTGAATCCGGCTCAGAACAGATATCTTCCTCTGGATTACAATCTAGAGAGGGGGCGGAGGGTTTGCCATTGAACCCACCATGGAGCGATGTCTTCATAACATTGTATTGCCGAGCAAAACTCTTCTCTTTTTCTCTACATGTTCAGCATGACTGTGTACAATATCTGACATGCATACAAAAAAATATAGTGAGATTATGTAAGGAGAGCATGCAGAAATCTAGAGTAATGGTAACAACCAGTGGATGGATCCAAAAATAATGATAGCAGGATGATGATTGCTTTAATTTATAAAAAAACAGATGATGATTGCTTTACTATTTGTTTCCCACCCAAGATGAACAACATAGGCATACCCTAGGTGAACCAGATATTAGATAGAGATACTATTCATTGCTGCCTCGATACATGCCCCGCAACTAATTTAGAACTCAAGTTTGAACATCAATTTGGACCTGACTTGGAGTCTAAGAGGTGAACATGAAAATTTCCTATTGCTATGTTTTTCCGTTGAACCACAATAGCCCTAATGGATCGACATGAATGTATAGTAATAAGTAATGCGACAAGTGTACAACCTCTTTGCCGTAGCCGTGTCGACCTCAGCATCATTGGGTTGGTCGCTGAAGAAGTTGAGGCAGAGGTGGCTGTCGGAGGTGTGGAGGAAGATCTGAGGAATCTGTAGACGGCGTCCAGGGCACTGCTCTGTTGTGATGGATCATTCCGTCCTTGGTGCAGCTCCGGTGAGCCGTAAGACGTCAAGGCTGAAGCAGCACAAGACAGACATCGTTAATCTCAAGTGGGATTCTAATAGCATCTCTAATAGATGATGTAAAATGCATTAGTAAAAAGTGACAGATGTAAAATTTACATCACTAAAAACCACCTGACAACAACAGATCAGGTAAAAAATGTTGACTCTGAACTTAACTGTCGAAACTGAAATTTACTTTGGAATCTGAATGTTACTGTCGAAACTGAACGCAATGGTAGCAGAGAGGCACTTCACGTGGGATCGTTTAGGGAGGACCTGCAGTTCTTCTTCAACCTGCACCCCCTGAGCCGCCAGCCACCACTGGCCGAACCTCACGCCGCCTCGCCACCCTGAAACAACTCCCCATCGCCGGTCCGCCGCCGCCTCACCGCCCCGAAACAACTCCCCACCGCCGGTCCGCCGCC
>NC_057799.1:175757518-175758790 GCF_018294505.1 Triticum aestivum
CGCCCCACCATCGTGCCCCCACCGCCGGCGAGCAGCACCCCACCCAGAACCCTAAGATAGATAGTGGGGTACCTCTTCGGCGAGCCCCCCTCCCCGCTGCGGGTGGTTCTTCCTTAACTCCCGTGAGACCCACCACCCCCTCAAAATCGACTAACCCAAAAGTCGATTCAATTGACTGAAGTGTAGCTAAAACGGAGCAGAGCAGCAGCATGAGCGAGGGGGAGAGCAGCTGCGCGAGCGAGCTGACGAGCAGCGATGAGGTGGTGAAGGGCTGGCCGGAGCAGCAGCAGCGCGAGCGAGGGAGCGAGAGCCCGACCAGCAGCAGCAGCAGTGCGAGCGAGCGAGAGCCGGAACAGCAGCGTGAGCAACATAGCGACGGCCGGAGTAGCAGCAGCAGATCCGGCTGGTATGGACGCCGCTGCCGAAGGGGCCTCGCACTGGGGAGAGCAACCGTGGAGATGTCGTCCGCGGCACCGGCTTCGAGGTAGCCGCTCCATGGGGGTGCGGGATGGAGCACCGTCGGCGCCAGGAGGTCGAGTTAAGGAGAAGGTGCGATGCGATGAGTGTACAACCTCTTTGGTGGCATCGAGCATTGGGGAACGTAGTAATTTCAAAAAAAATCCTACGCACACGCAAGATCATGGTGATGCATTGTAACAAGAGGGGAGAGTGTGTCCACGTACCCTCGTAGACCGAAAGCAGAAGCGTGATGACAACGCGGTTGATGCAGTCGTACGTATTGACGATCGACCGATCCTCAGTACCGAACGTACGGCACCTCCGTGTTCAGCACACGTTCAGCTCGGTGACGTCCCGCGAACTCATGATCCAGTAGACCTTCGGGGAAGAGCTTCGTCAGCACGATGGCGTGAAGACGGTGTTGATGAAGCTACCGACGCAGGGTTTCGCCTAAGCACCACTAGGATATGACCGAGGTGGATTACGGTGGAGGGGGGCACCGCACATGGCTAAGAGAGATCAATGATCAACTTGTGTGTCTATGGGTCGCCCCTGGCCACGTATATAAAGGAGTGGAGGAGGGGGAGAGGGCCGGCCCCTATGGCATGCCCTGGAGGAGTCCTACTCCCACCGGGAGTAGGGTTCCCCCCCTTCCCTAGCTGGACTAGGAGAGAAGGAAGGGGGAGAGAGGGAGGAAGGAAAGGGGGGTGCCGGCCCCCTCCTAGACCAATTAGGACTAGAGGGGGAGGGGGCAAGCGACCTGCCCTAGCCTCCTCTCTCTCTCTCTCCACTATGGCCCATTAAGGCCCATAC
>NC_057799.1:175759096-175799845 GCF_018294505.1 Triticum aestivum
GTAACCTCCCGGTACTCCGGTAAAATCCCGATTTCACCCGGAACCATTCCGATGTCCAAATATAGGCTTACAATATATCGATCTTTACCTCTCGTCCATTTCGAGACTCCTCGTCATGTCCGTGATTATATCTGGGACTCCGAACTACCTTCGGTACATCAAAACACAAAAACTCATAATACCGATCGTCACAGAACTTTAAGAGCGTGCGGACCCTATGGGTTCGAGAACTATGTAGACATGACCGAGACACGTCTCCGGTCAATAACCAATAGTGGAATCTGGATGCTCATATTGTCTCCTACATATTCTACGATGATCTTTATCGGTCAAACCGCATAACAACATACGTTGTTCCCTTTGTCATCGGTATGTTACTTGCACGAGATTCGATCGTCAGTACCTCAATACCTAGCTCAATCTCGTTACCGGCAAGTCTCTTTACTCGTTCCGTAATGCATCATCCCGCAACTAACTCATTAGTCACATTGCTTGCAAGGCTTATAGTAATATGCATCATCAAGAGGGCCCAGAGATACCTCTCCGACAATCGGAGTGACAAATCCTAATCTCGATCTATGCCAACTCAACAAGTACCATCGGAGACACCTGTAGAGCACCTTTATAATCACCCAGTTATGTTGTGATGTTTGGTAGCACACAAAGTGATCCTCCGGTAATCGGGAGTTGCATAATCTCATAGTCATAGGAACATGTATAAGTTATGAAGAAAGCAATAGCAGTAAACTAAAACGATCAAGTGCTAAGCTAACGGAATGGGTCAAGTCAATCACATCATTCTCCTAATGATGTGATCCCGTTTATCAAACGACAACTCATGTCTATGGTTAGGAAACATAACCATCTTTGATCAACGAGCTAGTTAAGTAGAGGCATACTAGTGACACTCTGTTTGTCTATGTATTCACACCTGTATTATGTTTCCGCTTAATACAATTCTAGCATGAATAATAAACATTTATCATGAAATAAGGAAATAAATAATAACTTTATTATTGCCTCTAGGGCATATTTCCTTCACAGAGTAGGCCTCGGCTTCGTCCGAGGAGTCGGTGAGGATGATGCGGTTCCGGTGGAGCAGGTTAAGGCGGCGTTGTGGGGATGGAGCAGCCGCGATAGACGAGGCGATCGTCGGAGCAGCTGCTTGGAGGTGGAGGACGGGGCAGCTGAACCGGCGGGACGACGGGATGGACGACGGATCCTCATCCGGGGAGGCGGATGAGGGACGTCGAGCTGTTGCGGTGGACGACTTCGTCGGGGAAGAGGCTCCGGCTGGGCAGCGGTGAGGTGGCGGACGGAGGAGGGTGGGGTTTCGCGGCTGGAGCAGAGAGGTTATGGCGGCCAGATTTCGAATGGCGAAAAGGAGGCGATGGGAGGGAGGAACCATGACTTAGGGACGTGCTTGTCCAAAATGTAGGGTGTGTTACAAAAGTACCCCCACCGATTTGAACTAGCGGCCCTTTCGGCTCAGGGTTAGAAGGGGGATTTCGCTTGTCGGGATTTGGCAGCTGGAGGGAGTTTTCGCATGCGTTGTAATTTCGGGATAGCAAGGCGCGGGTTGTGAAGGCGCGAGTTTTGGGAGCACGATATCTGAATTTTCGGGACATAACAAGGCGCGGGTTGAATTTTAGGGACAAGCCTAACTTGTAATATTGTACTTGTACGTACCAAATCAATTCGCACTTCCCTCAACGAGAAAAAAAATTAAAACAATTCACACCACACAAAGAGAGAGTCTTGTCCTGTTTTACTATAAAAATGCTGTTCAAAGCTACTCCCTCCTTCCATCTATATAGGGCCTAATGCATTTTTCGAGGCTAAATTTGACCAACCAAATATTAGAGCAATAATATATGACATGCAACTTACACAAAGCACACCGTTAAATTCGTGTGTGAAAGGAGCTTTCAACGATATAATTTTCACATTGTGCATGTCATGTACTATTAATCTTGTCAATAGTCAAAGGCGGTCTTAAAAAACGCATTAGGCCCTCTATAGATGGAAGGAGGGAGTATGGATCCATCTTATGTCCAATTAAATTTTGTCGCTGGCTGTATAATGCATGTAACCTACTCATGCTTACATTTTAGTGCATTCCAAATGTCTATACTACCGCTGCAATTCGAACTGAATTTGAATTCATTTCTCTATTTCAATAAGAATCTACAATCATGATTGTTGCCAACTTCAACCATCATTCGTGTATTACCTTAACAACACACTACATGATTACTATAGAGATAGATATGAACTGTGTGTACTATGTGAACTCGAATTCAATTTTTGGAATACACTTGATGTTGATTCCAAATAATAGTACATTTGATGTACTAACTATATATTCATAATCTAAACTATGTTCCATACGTACACCGTGTTTATCACACAAAGTATAGTGCCCCGACCCTACATTATGACAAGTATTTAGCCCTGAGCTGAAAAAGCCACACATTAGCCCAAATTATAATCAATGTTCTATATTATGATATCTTCTTCAAGTATCCGTATCCACTTTTTTATAATGATTTATGATCTATGTTCGTCTTTAACACCTTCATGATCCTCTTCTCTTTGTAGCTAGCTAGCGCTAATTTTCTATCATGCATGCACACGCCCGCCCCCCTCTCACCTCCCTCAACGTCCCCTCCATCATGCACCTTCGTTTTTTCTCTTTAGGTCGTTCACCCGCGGTGTGTGTAGGCCCCCCGACTCATTCTTTCCGGCACACACCGGTCGATATACCTCTCTAACCAAGTGTGTGTCAGTGTACAAAAAGAGGGGTGCGTTTTTGTACCCCTATACGTGTGCACGGGCAGTCAGAGCCGCGCCTACGGTCACGCCAAGCAGGGCAGGGGAGGTGAGCCAAGGTAAGACCAAAGCCCAAGATAATAAGAGCAACGCCAAGGCTAAGACCACAAAGAGCAGAGGGACGAAGCAGGTTCCCCCGGCAAGACCCTTGCCGGGGCAGCCTCAGCAGCCCCGGCAAGATCCTTGCCGGGACAGCTCGCCCAACACCAACAGAGCAGGCCACCCTTGAGCCCACGATCTCCAACATCATGTTGGGCCAGGGCTCAGGAGGCACCTCCGTGGTGGCATGCGGATCTTTGTGAAGACATATTCAAGATCAGATGAGGATTAGAAGACGAAGATCCTCGGCAAGATCCTTGCCGAGGAAGGCCACCAGACCCCCGGCAAGGCCCTTGCCGGGGACGACAGCGCGCCACGGCAAGACCCTTGCCGGGCCACCCGCCAAGGCCCTCACCAAGGACGCCAGCAGGGCCACCGCCAGGCCCACGCCAAGCAAGCTTCCACCGCCATTCACATGCAGCTGCCAGCCCAACCAGCTGGCCGGGCACCTGTGTGGCAACATGCAGCCCCCCAGGCCAAATCATCGAGCGCCTGCGTGGCGGCATGCAAATCTTCATGAAGGCTCCACCATCACGCCACCTCAGCTGCCTGCCTGCCTACATGGTGCCGCACGCATCGCTGGCCAAGGCGTGTGTCGAAGCAAGGAGGAGCGGCTACGGATGGGACGGGCCTCGCCCCCGTCCCCGATAAAGCAAGGGGACACCTAAGCTACGCATTAAATGCATCTTGTCCTGTAATACGAGCGATAAGCTCAGGGCACTGTACGCCTTTCCACCTCCCGTGTGCCACTGTGGCAGCCCCTTCCGACTATAAAAGGAGGCCCATGGCATACTGGAGAAGGATTCGGCTCTTACGAACCACGCACTCACCACAGCTAGTTCGAGAGCTCAAGAACTCTCTAAAATACACCCATCAAAGCAGGACTAGGGTCTTACGCATCCTCGCGGCCCGAACCTGGGTAAACGATCCTTGTGCTGTCTACTAACCCTGCTCTTCTTGCAACCCTGCGCCCCGGCAACCGTAGTAGGGATTCTTTTGATCCCATAGATGTCGTTCCACACCGACATTTTTGGCGCGCCAGGTAGGGGGCGCAATTGTGAGAATCTGGTCTAGTAGTCAGCCTAGCAGTTCTTCATCGCCATGGCTCCTAAGAATAAGACGGCCACGGCGGTCGGCTCGTTGGGAGCCGAGCGGTCCGTGCCGGTGCGGGCGGGCAGTGGACCGGTCGCAGACAGGACCCGGGCCGCGGTCTGCGAGCACCAGCATCGCCCTGGTAGTCAGAGCCTGGCGAGCAGCGTCATTCGCGCACCAGACGACCGGCTACACGTTGCCGGATATAAAGACGGAGCTGGGCCCCCCGCAGGCGGTGCGGGGCCCTCCAGGGGTGTCGTTGTGCCACCTCCGGGCGGCGCAGCGACCTCCAGGACGCCCACACCGGCGACCACTACGCTCTCTTCCCATGGTGTGCGCTCCGAGCAGCGTCACCACACTGGTGACCCTGGGCACCGCCGTGGGAAGAGCCATGTGCGTCATCCGCAGGACGAAGGGGTTCAGCATGCCCGCCGAAGCGCAAGCTACCTGTGGAACCAAGTACCTTTTTTCTCCGGTTAACTCAACCATCCGTCGAACCATCAGCGGGGCAGAACAAGCGGAGGAAGTCAGGTCCCAGCAAGTACTTTCCTACCGAGCCCCCTGGGGTTGCCGGCAAGGGTGCTGCCGCGGACGCTGAGCCTGCCCAAGAGCAACTGGCTCTGGCAGGCCGTCAAGCCCTGGCCGTAGAGACAGCCGCTCCCATGGCGGAAGAAATGCCTTTGGCCCTTGCCGTCGAGCCCCAGGCTCCGCGTGGGCGCAGCATACCGTCCAATTCCTCCAAACAGGGGAGCTTCCTGAGGAGCAGGAAGAAGCGGAAAAAGTAGCCCGTCGGTCCGCCCTCTACCAGTTCGTCGATGACGTGTTGTACAGGAGAAGGCCAAACGGTGTGAAATTGAAGTGCATCCCCGGGGAGGAAGGACTGGAGCTGTTGGTGGAGATACATGGAGGCATATGTGGCTCCCACATAGGGTCGAGGGCCCTTGCCGGAAGGCGTTCTGGCAAGGTTTCTTCTGGCCCACGGCCCTCCAAGATGCGATGGCACTAGTAACCAAGTGTGAAGCGTGTCAGTTCCATTCAAAGAATCTTCATCACCCAGCTCAAGCCCTTCAAACAATCCCTCTCTCCTAGCCATTCTCGACCTAGGGGCTCGATATACTGGGCCCTTTCCCCCGCGCTGTCAGGGGCTTTGAGTACTTGTACGTTGCGTTCGACATGTTCACAAAGTGGCCGGACATGGAAGCAGTGAGAAAGGTGACTACTCAATCAGCTGTCAAGTTTTTCAAGGGACTGGTCTGCCGTTTTGTTGTGCCAAACAGAGTCATTACTGACAACGGCACGCAGCACGAGCCACACCTTCACGCAATACATTCAAGACCTCGGCAGCAAGGTCTGTTTTGCTTTCGTGGCACACCCACGGAACAACGGCCAAGCGGAGAGGGCAAATGCTGAAGTGTTGCGAGGCCTAAGGACAAAGACTTTTGACAAGCTGTGCAAGAGCGGAAGGCACTGGATTGATGAATTGCCGACGGTTCTTTGGTCGATCAGGACGATGCCAAATCGAGCCACTAGCCAGACACCTTTTGCCCTGGTATACGGGGCAGAAGCAGTTCTCCCCACGGAACTCATATATGGGTCACCTCGAGTGCTCGCTTATGATGAGCATGAGCAAGAGCAGTTGCGCCAAGATGACGCAACACTCCTTGAGGAAGATCGTCTTCGCGCGGCTGTGAGAGCAGCGCGCTACCAGCAAGCCTTTCGCCGCTACCATAGCCGCAAGGTTCATGCCCGAAGCTTTGAGGAAGGCGACCTTGTTCTTCGGTGCGTTCAGTCAGCCAAGAATGCCAACAAGTTGACGCCAAAGTGGGAAGGCCCTTATCGGGTAATACGAGTCACCAGGCCTAGCGCAGTGCGCCTGGAGACTGAAGATGTCGTCCCAGTGAGCAACTCCTGGAACATCAAGCATCTTCGCAAGTTTTACCCATAAGGCGCGTCCTGCCGGGCCTCCCGGCAAGCCACCTTTTGTACAAGCTTTGCCGGCAAGGCATGTAACCCTTCGTACAAAGCCAGGCGCAGACCCTGTGCATAAATAAATGAAGCGCTGGCGCCCTAAGTTATAGCATGCATGCTAGGTCGAGTCTCTTCCTTGGTTAGGGTTGATAGTGCTTAGCAGTGACTAACCCCTAGCCCAGAGGTCGAGTGCGCGACTATCTGTTTCTCTTATGTCCTCTTTTGGTTCGCAGGGCACATGAGCACTTCTACTGAGCTACTTGGAAGAAAGAAAACGGACCAGCGTCCCGACCCCGGCAAACTAGAGTTGCCGGGGGCTGCAAGCACAAGGATCCAACCGCGGCAAGATGAGATTGCCGGGGGCTGCAGATCCAGATAAGTCTTTTATCCTCTGTCATGCATTTCGGAAAAGGACTGGGGCATGTGAAACCTCGTTTTTATCTCTAGGCTGCCGTGCTCCCCTTTTTCCTATACCTAAGGATTATTTCCTGGGTCCGGATTTGGTTGTAGCCGCGGCGGCAAGGAGGTAGAACGAGGAGCCTAAAGCCCACTTCATCCCTGCCTCCGCCAAGAGCGCGAGAACGGTCGAGTGGAGTGGGGGGACGACAAGGCCTGTTGCCGGGCGAAAAACGTTTATCTTAAACAATAACAAGGATTCACTCCTTGTCGCAGGATTTACCCACGAGCGAAAAACCTGGCAAGCATCCCTTTTTCATTAAAAACATCCCATACAGGTATAGTTCGTACGAAATGAAAAACATGAGCAAGGGGATTACAAGTTCTAAATTTAACAAAGGCCCGCAGGCTTACAAACTAAAAAAGAGATAAGATGCCCGTAATCCCTTTCTTGTCCCTCTCCTCAGGAGGCAGGTCAAGGAGGCGGGAGGGCAAAAGGGGCGCCTAGGAGAGCTACCAGCAGCAGAAAGCACCAAGAGAACACCTCGGTGGCCGCCCACGGGTGGGCCGGTGATGACGGTGCCGGGAAAGGAGCTGGAAGACTGTCACGACCAGTTTTCAATAAAAATATTTATTGAGAGACCAATCCCTTTTACGGACCAGTAAAGAAGAATTCCTTCTCACTGGTAGACAATATCTCGGTCACAGAAGAAAAATACCAGGAGTACTCAATATAATACAAGGTTGAGCGGGGACTGCTCAACAATTTATTACATGCACGCCGATAAAACATAACGGCGGATAGGGTGGCATAACTACTAACTCACGATAACAACGATGGTGGAAATATCACCGCGAAGTGGGTGATATGACTCCTGAAAACTACAGCTCTTCGAGCGTCGGAGTGAGGCTCGAGGAGACTTATTGCGGGTGGCGGAAGCGTATATAATACAAGTGACCAATATACGGGATCGCACAGGACTGACTGGGACTCCTCTAGGCGTCGGACGCGCTATCAAACTCTCCATCCAAGAGATCGCCTTCGTCAACATCTGGCCAAATCAACAAGCCAGGTGAGTACTACGAAAGTACTCGCAAGACAGTTCGGACATAAGATATAACAAATGTAAACATGAAGCATATGAACAGGATAACAAGTGCGTTCAGGCATAGAGACAATATTGCATGGGAACAATAACAGAGAAGTCGGGCGGTAGTCCTCCCGAAAACCCAAAATAACATACTGGGTGCCAAACGAGGGTCTGAATGACTCCTCGAGAGGAAACTGCAAGAATAGTAATACTGGTGCCAAACGAGGGTCTGAATGACTCCTCGAGAGGAAACTGCGAGAATAATAATGCCATAGTCGGGCGTCGGGGCGACACCTCATAAAGGGCTTATAACAGAAAATAAAGGCAGTGCGTGCGACAGTCGGACGTCTGAGCGACATCACATAAAGGGCTTATATTGAAAGTAAGAGACAAAACATGCCACAGTCGGACGTCTGAGCGACATCACATAAAGGGCTTATATTGAAGGTAAGAGACAAAACATGCCACAGTCGGACGTCTGAGCGACATCACATAAAGGGCTTATACTCATAACTTAGTAGCTCATGAGTTATAAATCATATCAAGAGAATAAGCAGACATGAGGTAAACAACCGGGTTAGTCCATCCACAAGAATAACGTTCAGCCAAGTCCACTATTCAAGCTTGCTTACCGGAACGAAGAATATACCACGAGGTTATGACATAGACATGGATACGCCAATCACGATACTGGACTATGGATACGAGGACTCGGAAGGATTTGACTCTGCAGAGTTTGTACTTTAACCACAGCCAACAGATTTCAGTAGTCACGGGGACTCGTTCCGTCTACGGTGTTTTGGAAGAAACACATCTAACCAGTACACACCCATTCAAAATTTCCGAAGCCAGGAATCACCCTCGGCAACGTTCAAGAAAAAACCTTGAGACGGGGAGGCTACAACCTCGCGTAGCATGGGATCAAATTTCTATAAACGCGCTCTAAGGGGTGCCCCCCTCTCGGTCCCAACCGGAAACACCCATGCCCCCTGACCGGATGACTGGCTTTAATCCAAGGCCATGGAACCATCATCCCGGCCCCTTTGTTTGGTGTGTACACGGAAAGAGGTTACCAACTTACTAAACCGCATTCTGGCAGAAAACATGTGGTAGCACGGAAAGGGGAAGAACGATAACGTAACTCCGTCCATGTTAACGTCGGAATTTTTCGGATGACACAAGGCTGGCATGCTACAACAGTACCACCTTGCTGCCCTCCATGTCACCACATGGTTAGGCCATCTCTCATCAGAGATCATCGCAACTTTGGAACACGCGGGTAGTTGCCTCACAAGCAACGAGGTACTCACCGATACTCATATGCCACGCACAACCTCTCACGCGAACATGCAAAACACCTATCATATCAAACGTTCAAACATGCTTGCCTGATTCGGAGAAGTCGGAGTCTAGCTCGGCGAAGTTCGCGGCTCCGTCACCTCTTCCGGAACCTACGGCATAACGAAAACGGGCACTAACGTGAAAACCAACGCGTGCATAAAAACTTCTCCAAAAAATTTCCAAATAAATACTATAAAAAACTAGACAAAAATACAAGACTGACAAAAAATAATCATTCAAAAATCACTTTTTATTTAAAAGTTATAAAGGTTTCTGTCCAGGGACTCATCTGTAATGAAACAGAAAAGTTCCAGGGGCTAAACTGAGAAAACAGAAAACGGTTCGAATAGAAACGCGCAAGCTCAAAGGGAAAGCGTATTTGCCCGAAGGCGCCAACAGAAAACGTTTCGAGGGAGAAGAGAATAGAGGCTGACAGGGGGGTCCACATGTCAGGTTTAAAAAGGCTCGCCGGCGCCCGAAGACTGCGGTGGCTGCCGGCGTCGAACCACGGCGAGATAGGGGAATCGGAGTGTAGCAAGAGCTTCAGCGTGTCCTTCCGCGTCGGTGGGTGGTGGACTCGACCGACGGAGAGAACCACGTCGACGGCGACACTTTCTTCGGCGGACGGCGGCTCGGGTGATGGTGGAGAACTCCGGTGGTCGCTGCAAACCTCGAATTGTAGCGCGGGTCAGAAGAGTGGATGCATAGGGAAGCTACTGGCAAGAGATGGGAGGCAGAGGTGCACACACGGGAGCGAATCGAGCTGGATCCCGTGGCGGGTCGCGGCGGCCGGAGTCGGGGAAGAAAGCTCCCTCGGGGCTCTTCTAGCGGCTTGGTCTGGTCTAGGTGGAGTGCAGAGGTGGTGTGGGTTCGAGTTGAAGCTCGGGGCCTCTATTTCTAGGCAGATCAAGGGGGTGGCCGTGAACGGGGTTGCTCCGGCGAGCGATTACGGCGAGGCAGTGGTTGAGCAGGGGGTTTGAGTGGCCAGGCATGATCAGTGAGGTGTACTGGTGCCGTTCCCCCGCAAATCTCGGTTGGTCTTGGCGTAATGGCGCCGGTCCACCGTGGGGTGGCCGCACGGGCACGACGGCGGCAGAGAGCGCGCTCCGCGCCCTGCGGTTCACGACGAGAGTGGCAGCGCGTTCTGGGGAGTGGAAGGCCACGCGGCGATCTCCGGTGGCTTGGGCGCCGCTGGGTGGCGCCGTCTGCGCCGTGCCTCTCTCTGGCGGCCGCAAAGCCGCCGCTGGCATCGGTCACGGGGCGGCGCACCTCGTCGAGCTCGTCGCCGACGTCCGCAAGTGTCCAGGCGCTCGTGCGGTGCAGAGGACAAGGGGGAGGGGACGGGAAACACAGCGACAACGCGGCACTGGCGAGATGGACTACAAACACTGAAGAAAACGACAGTGCACTGAAACTGTTTTCTGAACTTAACTGAACAATGACAGTAAAAGTGTCCAGTAGGTGTTCAACAGAATGATTTGGCAAGGAGAAATTTTTTTCTGGAGCTGGGACTTGTTGAGGTGACCACTCAATGCACCCAGGGGCTGCCTGATTTTACTCAGAATTTTTGGAGAAAGATTTGAATGAATTTCACCAAATTTGACAAATCTGGTCCAAACTTGCAGCAAGTATAGTTTGAAAAATTTGAACTGAAGACCAGTGGATCTTCCTGGATCTTGGTTGAGGGTTCAAAGGACTAGGAAGGGAAAAAGGTTTGGGGGCAAAAATCAAAACAGAAAGGGTAGTTCCTTTGTAAATCTCCAAGGGCTAGATTAGAGGACAGAAATTGTTTTGATAAGATTTAAATGGAAAATAATCATATGGGGATGTTCAACTTGCTGGATTTGATGCAAATCATGATCCAAAGATGAGGGAAGGTCTAGGAGAGTGGATTTGCACTAAGGCCATGGCAAGAGAGAATTGTTGAAAGGGGTAAAGGATTATTCCAAAAGCTAAAGAGTATTTTCAAAGAAATTTTCAAAAGGCATTTTTCCAAGAGAAAAAAATTTTGGTTTGAGTCCAAATAAAAGAGGAAAACCTCCAAGACCAGAAATCAAGTTTTGAGTGAATCCAAAAATGAAGCACTAGTCATAAAGGAAAATATTTTGAGAGGGACAGTTCTTTTAGAAAGAAAATTCAAATCACCTCCCTCAAAACAAGGAAAAGTTTTGAAAAAGCCAAATAAAATTTTGGGTGTCACAACACCTACCCCCTTAGGAAAAATCTCGTCCTCGAGATTTCAGCTGATCCTCAAATAGATATGGATATTCTGCGTGAAGAAAATCTTCCCTTTCCCATGTAGCTTCATCCTCAGTGTGGTTGCTCCACTGAACCCTGAAAAATTTTGTCGTTTTTTGACGGGTCCTCCTTTCAGACTCTTCCAAAATCTTTACTGGCCTCTCTCTATAGGTGAGGTCTGGTTGCACATCAATGCTTTCATGAGGTACATGCTTCTCCGGGATACTTACACATTTTCTCAGTTGAGAGACGTGGAACACGTCATGGACGTCTGACAGCTCCTTGGGTAGGTCTAGTTTGTAGGCTACTGTGCCTCTTCGTGTGACTACACGGAATGGTCCAATAAATCTCGGGGCTAGTTTCCCCTTAATTTTGAACCGTTGCAGACCCCTCATAGGAGACACTTGTAGGTATACGGAATCACCGGGTTCAAAGCTGACCTCACGATGTTTTTGATCGTAGTAGCTCTTTTGTCGGCTCTGCACTGTCTTGAGTCTGTCCCTGATCTGCTTAACTTTCTCCTCTGCCTCTTTAAGCATGTCTGGGCCGAAGATACGGCTGTCACCTGTTTCTGACCAATTCAGTGGGGTACGACACCTCCATCCGTACAATGCTTCAAAGGGTGCCATTTGCAAGCTGGCTTGGTAACTGTTGTTGTAAGCAAACTCGGCATACGGCAAACTCTCTTCCCAACTGGATCCATAGGTGAGCACACAGGCTCTCAGCATATCCTCTAGGATTTGGTTCACACGTTCCGTTTGTCCATCAGTCTGAGGGTGGTACGCTGTACTGAAAGCTAGCTGCGTGCCCAGAGCTTGTTGCAGGTGATCCCAAAATTTGGAGACAAATTGGGTGCCTCGGTCGGATATTATAGTCTTTGGGACTCCATGCAAGCAAACTATATGGGAGAGATAAAGTTTGGCCAGTCTTTGTGTGGAGTAGGTAGTCTTCACGGGAATGAAATGAGCAACCTTGGTTAGTCGGTCTGTGATGACCCATATGGCATCTTTTCCGCGTTGTGATCGGGGTAGTCCGACGATGAAATCCATTCCTATTTCATCCCATTTCCACTCCGGTATCCGGTTTGGCTGGAGTAGTCCTGCTGGCTTTTGATGCTCGGCCTTGATGCGCTGACATGAATCGCAACAAGCAATAAATGCGGCTATATCCCTTTTCATACCGTGCCACCAAAATCTTTCCTGAATGTCTTTGTACATTTTAGTCCCTCCAGGATGGATCGACTATGGAGCGGTGTGGCTTTCGCTTAAGATTTGTTGCTTGAGTTCCTCAATGTTAGGTACGCAAAGTCTGTCTCCGTACCATAATATTCCTTCACTGTCTGTGACGAACTCTGAAGCCTTACCAAGGTCCATTTTCTTCTTTATACCCTCGATGCTGGGATGTCCCGGTTGAGCCTTCTTAATTTGTTCCACTAGGGTGGGTTGTATTTCCAGATTTGATACGGTGCCCTCAGAGACTAACATCATGTTGAGCCTAGCGAACTCTTGCTGAAACTCAGGCCTCAAGTTTTGCGGACCGTCGTTGTCCGGGCTGGGGTTTCGACTAAGGGCATCAGCCACTACATTTGCTTTCCCTGGATGGTAGTGAATGCCGACATCATAGTCCTTGACCAATTCCAACCAGCGTCGTTGGTGTAAATTTAGCTCTGGCTGTGTGAAAATATATTTGAGGCTCTTATGGTCTGTATATATTTCACAGCGATTTCCCAACAGAAAGTGCCTCCACTCCTTGAGTGCATGTATGACTGCTGCTAGCTCCAAGTCATGTGTTGGGTAATTTTCCTCATGTTTTCGCAGCTGCCTGGAGGCATATGCGACAACTTTGCCATCCTGCATTAGTACACATCCGAGGCCTTTTCGGGATGCGTCACAATATACTTCAAAACTCTTGTGTATGTCTGGCACGGTTAATACTGGTGCGGTTGTTAGCTTCTTCTTAAGCTCTTGGAAGCTTTTCTCGCATGCTTCCGTCCATACAAATTTCTTGTCTTTCTTGAGCAACTGGGTTATTGGTTTTGCCACAGTGGAGAATCCTTCAATAAATCTTCTGTAATATCCGGCCATTCCTAGGAAACTCCGCACATCTGTAACGTTGGCGGGTGACTTCCAGTCAAGTATGGCTTTGACTTTTTCTGGGTCTACGGCCACGCCTTCTTGGTTCAATATATGGCCTAGGAAACCAACTTGTCTTAGCCAAAATTCACACTTGCTAAATTTGGCATACAACTGATGTTTCCTCAATTCTCCCAAAACAAGTCTGAGATGTTCAGCATGCTCTTCCGGTGTCCTTGAGTAAACCAGAATATCGTCAATGAACACCACAACAAATTTGTCCATGAATTTCATGAACACTTTGTTCATGAGGTGGACGAAATATGCGGGGGCGTTTGTTAGACCAAAAGGCATCACTGTGAATTCATATAATCCGTATCTGGAGGTGAATGCTGTTTTAGGGATATCTTCTGTCCGTACTTTCAATTGATGATATCCCGATCTCAAATCAATTTTTGAGAACACCTTGGCTTGTGCGAGCTGGTCGAACAAATCATTTATCCGTGGCATCGGATATTTGTTTTTGATGGTGACCATATTGAGGGCTCGATAGTCTATACACAGTCTCAGTGTCCCATCCTTTTTCTTGGCGAACAACACTGGCGAACCCCATGGTGAGGAGCTGGCTCGAATAAATCCTTTGTCCAATAATTCCTTTATCTACTTCTTCAACTCCACCAATTCTGAGGGTGCCATTCTATAAGGTTTCTTATAGATGGGAGCGGTGCCAGGTGCTAGTTTGATGCTGAATTCTATCTCTCGGTCTGGTGGCATGCCTGGCAGTTCTTCAGGAAATATGTCAGGAAACTCGCATACCACTGGAACTTTCCTCAGTTCTGAAATGTCCACTTTGTTCAGTTTTGGTTGCTGTGACCGTGGCCTTTCTTGAGCTGTAACCTTTATAGTCTTGCCGTGATGATGAGTGAGAATCACGGTCCGATTAAAACAGTCAAGGAATCCTTTGTTGGTGGTTAACCAGTCCATCCCTAAAATGACATCCAGTCCTTTATTTTCCAACACGATGAGATTTGCTTGGAACTGTAGTCCTTCGAACTCAATGATTACTCCTTGGCAGTAACTCTGAGTGATTTGCTTATTTCCGGGGGACTTGATGATCATAGATTTTTCCAAGGGAAGTATCGGAAAACCATGTTGCAAAAAAAAACTCTTCGAAACGAACGAATGGGAAGCTCCTGAATCAAACAAAACCGTGGCGGGTACTGTGTTGACAGGGAACGTACCGAGCACGATGTCGGGGGCATTCTGCGCTTCCTCCCTGGTCACATGGTTCAGGTGACCCTTCTTGTGGTTGTTGTTGGGATTGAAATTGTTGCGCTTGGGGGCTGGATTATTCCCACCATTGTTCGGCTTGGGGGCCGAGTTCCTCGGCTTTGGGCATTGTTTAGCATAGTGCCCTTCTTCACCACAAGCATAGCAGGTGACCCCTGGATGGTACGTGAACTCCTTGTCCCTGGCATGAAACTGCCTAACGGGCCTTAGATCAATAGTCGTGGGTTTCCTTGCTCCTGTCCTTGGAACCTCAGTCTTGCTTCGGTTGTTGCGAGCAAGAGCCGTCTTGTCCCTCTTTCGCTTACGGATATCTTCCAGGCTGCGGCGCTCATTCTCCAAGGTGATGGCCTTGTCAACCAGAGTTTTAAAATCCGGGAAAGTGTGTACCACCAGCTGGCATCTTAGGGCTGGTGCCAGACCGTCCAGGAATTTGTCCATCTTCTTGCTCTCAGTCATATGCTCGTCGTAGGCATAACGGGATAGCTGGGTAAACTGACCATTGTATTCTGTCACTGAAATGCCTCTCTGCTTCAGGTCATCAAACTCTCTCTTCTTGATTTTTATGATGCTCCTGGGGATGTGTGCCCCACGGAAGCCTTCCTTGAACTCTTCCCAGGGGATGTTGTGTTCACTGGGATGCATGTGTAGGAAGTTTTCCCACCATGCTGCAGCTGCTCCAGTAAGGTAGTGTGGTGCATAAAGCACCTTCTCATGATCTGAACACTGAGCAATAATCAGCTTCCTTTCGATGTCACGAAGCCAGTCATCGGCTTCCAGCGGCCTATCAGTGTGAGCAAAGGTTGAAGGGCGAGTCTTCTGTAACTCAGATAACTTGGAATGCGGTTGATAGGGTTCACGGTGGTTTCCCATATTGATGACGTGATTCATCATCTCTTGGTGCTGTTGCTGGCTTTGTTCGAAGAGACGGCATACTTGAGACAAGGCTGCTTCGCTGTCTTGTTGACAGGACTGTCCCTGAGTGAAGTTGTTGCTAGTCTGTGTCCCATAAACTTCTTCTGGCTGATTGGGCATGGAGCAAGTCCACGGGCGAGACATTTTTCCAGTCTGGGGTATTATTTTGCAAAACCCATGAGAAGAACTGTGTAGCACAAGGAAAATCTTGCAAAGACAACAATTTAAAAGACCTCAAAGTTTTTATTTTTTTATTTTTTTTAAGAAAACATAAACGATTTTGCACGGAGAAGAACTGCTTAGCATATATCTTACACGCGAAAAGAAAACACACGATACAGCACTCAGGATGCGCGTACACATTCCTGACATGTTATTTAGACTACCGTACTCCTCAAACACACCAATACAAACTAGCGTATAGAGAAAACACATCATACAAGCAGACATAACGCGCGGCTACTCGGCGCTCTCAGTCGGAGATGGTGAAGATTTCCTTTCCCTTGCCGAGGGCAAGACTCAGCGGTCCAGGAGACTCAACCTCCACCTCCTCCCTAGCTGGCTCCTGGCGTGCAACACTGCGCTGCGGTGATGGCGCGGGAGCGACAGGCGGTAGTGCGGGCGCGGTAGGCGGTGCAGCTCTGACTGGAGTAGGAGCGATGACTCTGTCGAACTCCTCAGTGGTAGGCAGACGGCGAGCAGTGGCTAAAACGGCTGGTGCATAAGATGCTGAGGACGAGATGAATGTCAGAGGCGGTGCTGTGCGAAGAAGCTCCTTCCTGCAGGAAGGACCGCCCCGGACTAAGTCCATGCGGGCAGCCACAAGATCGTCCACTAGGTTGTCGAAAGACTCCTCCAGAGCCTTGAGATACTCCACAACCATCTCGATGGCTTCATCTCGTTCTCCCCGATGGCAGGCGAATGCATAGTGACTGGTATATGGCACATGGCATGGGAGGTAGCGGTAGCGACGAGTCTTCATCGTAGGAAGGATGTCCCGAAGACGAGCTATCGCCTCACGGGCAGCCATCTGCATGGCATGCCTCTCCGTAGGCATGGCCCTTCCCACAAAACGGAAGTGGCGAGCTGCAGAACGTCCTCCCTTGAATTGCACCACAGCTTGGTGCATAGACACGTCGTCACTGAGCTTGTGCTGGTAAAGCGTGAACTCCGGGCGAGTCGCTGGCCCGATCGCGAGCTTGGTGATGGAGACGAGGAGCTTGACAAACCCCTCGGGCACGTTCGTGAACAATCGAGTCTCACAGCTGCTGCCAGCCATCTACAAAGTAGGCAAAAATTCTGAGTAGTCATGTCATAAATTTATGCTGACCAACAGAAAATAGCTACAATTGCAAAATGCTGAAAAAGCACAAAAGATGCTAATAACCAATTAGCGATCGCACCTAGTGGCTTCCTACAGTCAGCCTGGCTCGGATACCAAGCTTGTCACGACCGGTTTTTCAATAAAAATATTTATTGAGAGACCAATCCCTTTTACGGACCAGTAAAGAAGAATTCCTTCTAACTGGTAGACAATATCTCGGCCACAGAAGAAAAATACCAGGAGTACTCAATATAATACAAGGTTGAGCGGGGACTGCTCAACAATTTATTAAATACACGCCGATAAAACATAACGGCGGATAGGGTGGCATAACTACTAACTCACGATAACAACGATGGTGGAAATATCACCGCGAAGTGGGTGATATGACTCCTGAAAACTACAGCTCTTCGAGCGTCGGAGTGAGGCTCGAGGAGACTTATTGCGGGTGGCGGAAGCGTATATAATACAAGTGACCAATATCCGGGATCGCACAGGACTGACTGGGACTCCTCTAGGCGTCGGACGCGCTATCAAACTCTCCATCCAAGAGATCGCCTTCGTCAACATCTGGCCAAATCAACGAGTCAGGTGAGTACTATGAAAGTACTCGCAAGACAGTTCGGACATAAGATATAACAAATGTAAACATGAAGCATATGAACAGGATAACAAGTGCGTTCAGGCATAGAGACAATATTGCATGGGAACAATAACAGAGAAGTCGGGCGGTAGTCCTCCCGAAAACCCAAAATAACATACTGGGTGCCAAACGAGGGTCTGAATGACTCCTCGAGAGGAAACTGCAAGAATAGTAATACTGGTGCCAAACGAGGGTCTGAATGACTCCTCGAGAGGAAACTGCGAGAATAATAATGCCACAGTCGGGCGTCGGGGCGACACCTCATAAAGGGCTTATAACAGAAAATAAAGGCAGTGCGTGCCACAGTCGGACGTCTGAGCGACATCACATAAAGGGCTTATATTGAAAGTAAGAGACAAAACATGCCATAGTCGGACGTCTGAGCGACATCACATAAAGGGCTTATATTGAAGGTAAGAGACAAAACATGCCACAGTCGGACGTCTGAGCGACATCACATAAAGGGCTTATACTCATAACTTAGTAGCTCATGAGTTATAAATCATATCAAGAGAATAAGCAGACATGAGGTAAACAACCGGGTTAGTCCATCCATAGGAATAACGTTCAGCCAAGTCCACTATTCAAGCTTGCTTACCGGAACGAAGAATATACCACGTGGTTATGACATAGACATGGATACGCCGATCACGATACTGGACTATGGATACGAGGACTCGGAAGGATTTGACTCTGCAGAGTTTGTACTTTAACCACAGCCAACGGATTTCAGTAGTCACGGGGACTAGTTCCGTCTACGGTGTTTTGGAAGAAACACATCTAACCAGTACACACCCATTCAACATTTCCGAAGCCAGGAACCACCCTCGGCAACGTTCAAGAAAAAACCTTGAGACGGGGAGGCTACAACCTCGCGTAGCATGGGATCAAATTTCTATACGCGCGCTCTAAGGGGTGCCCCCCTCTCGGTCCCAACCGGAAACACCCATGCCCCCTGGCCGGATGACTGGCTTTAATCCAGGGCCATGGAACCATCATCCCGTCCCCTCTGTTGGGTGTGTACACGGAAAGAGGTTACCAACTTACTAAACCGCATTCTGGCAGAAAACATGTGGTAGCACGGAAAGGGGAAGAACGATAACGTGACTCCGTCCTCGTTAACGTCGGAATTTGTCGGATGGCACAAGGCTGGCATGCTACAACAGTACCACCTTGCTGCCCTCCATGTCACCACATGGTTAGGCCATCTCTCATCAGAGATCATCGCAACTTTGGAACACGCGGGTAGTTGCCTCACAAGCAACGAGGTACTCACCGATACTCATATGCCACGCACAACCTCTCATGCGAACATGCAAAACACCTATCATATCAAAGGTTCAAACATGCTTGCCTGGTTCGGAGAAGTCAGAGTCTAGCTCGGCGAAGTTCGTGGCTCCGTCACCTATTCCGGAACCTACGGCATAACGAAAACGGGCACTAATATGAAAACCAACGCGTGCATAAAAACTTCTCCAAATTTTTTCCAAATAAATACTATAAAAAACTAGACAAAAATACAAGACTGACAAAAAAGAATCATTCAAAAATCACTTTTTATTTAAAAGTTATAAAGGTTTCTATCCAGGGACTCATCTGTAATGAAACAGAAAAGTTCCAGGGGCTAAACTGAGAAAACAGAAAACGGTTCGAATAGAAACGCGCAAGCTCAAAGGGAAAGCGTATTTGCCCGAAGGCGCCAACAGAAAATGTTTCGAGGGAGAAGAGAATAGAGGCTGACAGGGGGGTCCACATGTCAGGTTTAAAAAGGCTCGTCGGCGCCCGAAGACTGCGGTGGTCGCCGGCGTGGAACCATGGCGAGATAGGGGAATCGGAGTGTACCAAGAGCTTCAGCGTGTCCTTCTGCGTCGGTGGGTGTTGGAATCGACCGACGGAGAGCACCACGTCGACGGCGACACTTTCTCCGGCGGAAGGCGGCTCGGGTGATGGTGGAGAACTCCGGTGGTCGCTGCAAACCTCGAATTGAAGCGCGGGTCAGAAGAGTGGATGCATAGGGAAGCTACTGGCAAGAGATGGGAGGCAGAGGTGCACGCACGGGAGCGAATCGAGCTGGATCCCGTGGCGGGTCGCGGCGGCCGGAGTCGGGGAAGAAAGCTCCCTCGGGGCTCTTCTAGCGGCTTGGTGTGGTCTAGATGGAGTGCAGAGGTGGTGTGGGTTCGAGTTGAAGCTCGGGGTCTCTATTTATAGGCGGATCGAGGGGGTGGCCGTGAACGGGGTTGCTCCGGCGAGCGATTATGGCGAGGCAGTGGTTGAGCAGGGGGTTTGAGTGGCCAGGCAGCATCAGTGAGGTGTACTAGTGCCGTTCCCCCGCAAATCTCGGTTGGTCTTGGTGTAATGGCGTCGGTCCACGGTGGGGTGGCCGCACGGGCACGACGGCGACAGAGAGCACGCTCTGTGCCCTGCGGTTCACGACGAGAGTGGCAGCGCGTTCTGGGGAGTGGAAGGCCACATGGCGAGCTCCGGTGGCTTGGGCGGCGCTGGGTGGCGCCGTCTGCGCCGCGCCTCTCTCTGGCGGCCGCAAAGCCGCCGCTGGCGTCGGTCACGGGGCGGCGCACCTCCTCCAGCTCGTCGCCGACGTCCTCAAGTGTCCAGGCGCTCGTGCGGTGCAGAGGACAAGGGGGAGGGGACGGGGAACACAGCGACAACGCAGCACTGGCGAGATGGAGAACAAACACTGAAGAAAACGACAGTGCACTAAAACTGTTTTCTGAACTTAACTGAACAATGACAGTAACAGTGTCCAGTAGGTGTTGAACAGAATGATTTGGCAAGGAGAAATTTTTTTCTGGAGCTGGGACTTGGTGAGGTGACCACTCAATGCACCCAGGGGCTGCCTGATTTTACTCAGAATTTTTGGAGAAAGATTTGAATGAATTTCACCAAATTTGACAAATCTGGTCCAAACTTGCAGCAAGTATAGTTTGAAAAATTTGAACTGAAGACCAGTGGATCTTCCTGGATCTTGGTTGAGGGTTCAAAGGACTAGGAAGGGAAAAAGGTTTGGGGGCAAAAATCAAAACAGAAAGGGTAGTTCCTTTGTAAATCTCCAAGGGCTAGATTAGAGGACAAAAATTGTTTTGATAAGATTTAAATGGAAAATAATCATATGGGGAGGTTCAACTTGCTGGATTTGATGCAAATCATGATCCAAAGATGAGGGAAGGTCTAGGAGAGTGGATTTGCACTAAGGCCATGGCAAGAGAGAATTGTTGAAAGTGGTAAAGGATAATTCCAAAAGCTAAAGAGTAGTTTCAAAGAAATTTTCAAAAGGCATTTTTCCAAGAGAAAAACATTTTGGTTTGAGTCCAAATAAAAGAGGAAAACCTCCAAGACCAGAAATCAAGTTTTGAGTGAATCCAAAAATGAAGCACTAGTCATGAAGGAAAATATTTTGAGAGGGACAGTTCTTTTAGAAAGAAAATTCAAATCACCTCCCTCAAAACAAGGAAAAGTTTTGAAAAAGCCAAATAAAATTTTGGGTGTCACAAAGACGAGGCGGCAGGACCGGCAATACGCGATGAAGGCGTCGGTGCCCATGTACTCCAAGTTGACGGCCTTGCCGCCCGCCCTCTTCCTCTTCCGCAGCCTCCCGATGCCAGCCGCCCAAGGAGACGGCCCCGAGAAGTTCAAGGAGCTGGCCCCGCCCCCGGAAAACCCTGTCGGAGGAGCGGCCAGGTGTAGATGCTGCTGCTGCCGCACCTGCCCAGGCGTGGGGCGTCCGGCCTCTAGTCGGACTCATCCCCGTCATCTGCCCCGCTATCCTCCTCATCACTTTCACTCGAGGAAGAGCTTCCATCGTCGGAATCTCCATCGGAGGAGCTCTCCACGCAGCACTTCATGCGAGTCCCGAACTCTCCGAAGACCTTGACGGAGAGCAGGCCGTCCTCCATTATTTTGAAGTACAGGACGAGCCCCGCCGTCAGGCTGTGGACGCGAGCGAACGTCTTCCACCCACGACGGAGGTACATGACCCGAGGAGCCGGGAAGTCGACGTCGACCCGCGTGCCCCCATTCCCACAACCCCTCATGTGTAATCTGAGGTATTGGGGCCGGTCACGCTCCATCTCCCGAGCAAACGGGGCGGGAAGACGAAGACGGCAACGCGGAGGCCGGCGCAGCCTGCCGAAGAACTCGCGGGGCTGGTCTCCGACATGGCCTTCCATCGGAAAAGGCATCATTGGCGGGGGCCAAGCCGGCGCGCCGCCCCGTCCTCCTCTTCCCCGAGCACTGCGACCTCTGCCCCGGCCTCGCCCACGGCCTCGCCCCTCCCCCTTCCCCTCGCGGCCGGCTCCACCACCGCGGGCTCAGGTGGAGGAGGGACGCGCTGTCGAGCGGCGACCCTCGCCGCCACCGTCGATGGACCAGGATTCCCTTTCTCCATGGCGAGTGAAAGGAAGAAGCAGAAGTGAGAGGAGATAGATGACAGAAGAGTGTGGGTCGCCATCTCCCCTTCCCCCTACTTATAAGGGAGCGGGGTCGGTGCTCGGCCGCCCCGCTCGGCCGATCCAGCCACCAGAGGCGCAGGGAATCGGGACCGACCCGCTGCCCCAACCAGCGACGGCCCGGTTTCCCGCCTCCACCGCTTGCCACCCCAAGTGCATGGAGGACGCGTGGTGGACGTGCAGAACCGAGGGGACGGGCGAAGCGACCTCTCCCCACCCCGTGATCGTGGGGAGTGGACGCCTTGAAGACCGCGCCCCGGCCCCGTTCAGTAAATGAGCCGCGCCTCCATGCCTCCCTCTTTACGGGGAAGGCGCGAGCCGCCTCTTTACTGCGATGTGACGCATGCATGTGGAAACCGCCCCACGCATGCCGCCCACGTCACGCACACCACTCCACGCCGCGCCACCCGTGCGGGTCGTGGGGAGCGCCGCGCGCGAAAAGTTTTACCGCGGTAAAAACCGCCCCGCCTGCCCGCGCACCGTTTTGGGCCTGGCCCAACAACATGTCGCGCTTATGTGTGGCCCAGGCCCGGGGGCTCCTGTCGGTGTACAAAAAGAGGGGTGCGTTTTTGTACCCCTATACCTATGCACGGGCAGTCAGAGTTGCGCCTACGGTCACGCCAAGCAGGGCAGGGGAGGTGAGCCAAGGTAAGACCAAAGCCCAAGATAATAAGAGCAACGCCAAGGCCAAGACCACAAAGAGCAGAGGGACGAAGCAGGTTCCCCCGGCAAGACCCTTGTCGAGGCAGCCTCAGCAGCCCCAGCAAGATCCTTGCCGGGGCAGCTCGCCCCGCACCAACAGAGCGGGCCACCCTTGAGCCCACGGTCTCCAACATCACGTTGGGCCAGGGCTCGGGAGGCACCTCCGTGGAGGCATGCAGATCTTTGTGAAGACATATTCAAGATCAGATGAGGATTAGAAGACGACGATCCTCGGCAAGATCCTTGCCGAGGAAGGCCACCAGACCCCCGACAAGGCCCTTGCCGGGGACGACAGTGCGCCACGGGAAGACCCTTGCCGGGGCACACGGAAAGACCCTTGCCGGGCCACCCGGCAAAGCCCTCACCAAGGACGCCAGCAGGGCCACCGCGAGGCCCACGCCAAGCAAGCTTCCACCACTGTTCACATGCAGCTACCAGCCCAACCAGCTGGGCGGGCACTTGCGTGGAAACATGCAGCCCCCAGGCCAACTCATCGAGTGCCTGCGTGGCGGCATGCAGATCTTCGTGAAGGCTCCACCACCGCGCCACCTCAGTTGCCTGCCTGCCTACATGGCGCCGCACGCATCGCTGGCCAATGCGCGTGTCGAAGCAAGGAGGAGCGGTGACGGACGGGACGGGCCTCGCCCCCGTCCCCGATAAAGCAAGGGGACACCTAAGCTATCCATTAAATGCGTCTTGTCCTGTAATACGAGCGATTAGATCAGGGCACTGTACGCCTTTCCACCTCCTGTGTGCCACTGTGGCAGCCCCTTCCGACTATAAAAGGAGGCCCATGGCATACTGGAGAAGGATTTGGCTCTTTCGAACCACGCACTCACCACAGCTAGTTCGAGAGCTCAAGAACTCTCTGAAATACACCCACCAAAGCAGGACTAGGGTTCTACGCATCCTCGCGGCCCGAATATGGGTAAACGATCCTTGTGGTGTCTACTAACCCTGCTCTTGCAACCCTGCGGCAACCGTAGTAGGAATTCTTGTGTTCCCATAGGTGTCGTTCCACACCGACAGTGTGCCTACCACAAACACATACTCCCCCTCTTCTCTTCTCACCGTCCATGCCCCCTATGTCCAATACGGTTCCACGCAGGTGCACACTCCGGCCCCTCTTTTCATCGATCTCATAGTCGCACACTCCTCCCTCCTCGACATAGTAGGCCCCTCGCACCACCTCCTAGCCACACCCCTCTCCCCCTGTCTGTCTCTCCGGACCTTATTTGCTTCTAACACATGCATGCATGTATATGTACTGATCTCCCTACATATAGCTAGGTCGACTATAATTCTTTTCCCCACGCACCGATAGACTTACCTCACTAGTTATGTCTCTCCCTTTCTCGGACACACGACAGTTGATCTTCCTATGTAGTTATGTATGCTTACCACAACCATATCGTCTCCCCTCATAATCCTTGCATACCTCCCAACCCGTCTCTCACACGCACGTGCATAAATAGACGGACATCCCCGCCCTCTCTTATTGATATTGCACTCGTACCCTCCATTTGTCTAGCAGGCCTCTCCCACCATTTGTGAGACACCACTCCACCACCAACCCTCCGACACTCTACCTTTGTCTTTCTCCCAACCTTATTCATCTGCTACACATATCCATGGATGCCAATCGATCTCCCTCTATACATAGCTAGGCCTCTCTCCTTCTCCACACATATACTAGTCGATCTACCTCTCTATAGTTAGGTCTCTGCCCCCTCCCCCCCACCAATAGTCAAACGTTGTAGGTAGGTATCCATGCCACAGAGAAAAACTGCACCTCTGCCCTCTCAAATTCTAGTAGGCCAGTCGCCCTGTATCTTTGACGTGGGCAAACACAAATTCGATGGCACTCTTTATCGATCCCGCAGCCACACACTTCATCCCTGTTTTTGATTCTATCGATATCTCACGCCGATGATCCCTCCACTCTCTTCTCGTGGATCGCTCCCTCTATATATGATATATCCATGACTCTGTTTCACACACATTGCATATGTTACGTTTTTTGTTTGAGATATCATCGACACATTGCCTCGGTTTCGCACAAACCATCTCTCTCACACCCACCCATGCACGTACCTGCACCTAAAGAAGAGGTGCACGCTGGACGCACGTACTCACGTCTTGTTCCCGGCCACACCCACGTGGGTACACGGTGGAGATTGTTTCTGTACGAAAAGGCAGCCCACGTGCTAATTTGACGCGTGTAGCGGTTGTTTACTCGAAGGAGGGTCGGGTACCACGCCTAGACGGAACAAAGTTCGACTTGACACGTTTGTATTAAATCAAGTTATGTATTCCTCCTTAATGGCGCGTAGTACAGAGTATAAAACGATTGCCGTCACTACA
Organism: Triticum aestivum; assembly: GCF_018294505.1. Taxonomy (NCBI): domain Eukaryota; kingdom Viridiplantae; phylum Streptophyta; class Magnoliopsida; order Poales; family Poaceae; genus Triticum; species Triticum aestivum. The sequence goes on from NC_057799.1 coordinate 175,783,924, forward strand.
AAAAAAGACACATCCATGACATTTTGGGCCGAACGAAAATCTTTTCTGTCATAATTATGACACTTCTATGACGATAATTGTGACAAAACCCAGTATCATCATAGATGTGGTGGGGTCTTACTTCTATGACAAAAAGTTATGACAGAAAATGGGCTTTTCGTCCTGGGCAGGCCGGAGATGCATCTGCATGACATTCTTTGGGCCGTCCATGACGGAAAAAACCGTGGTAGAAGTAAGGGCGTGGAAAATATCAGGGAGTCCCCGATTACGGTGGGTGGTCGGGGCCGAGCGATGCACGTTTCTCTCGTACGTACGCGCGTGTGTGCAAGGCGTTGGGCTCTAACTGAACCCGAGCGAGGCATTGGGCTCTAACTAAACCCGAGCGATTGCGCTACAGGCTACGCGTTACTGGACCCGAGCGATCGATCGATGGCTGTTAACTGAACCCAATCGAGCGATTCCTTCGCTACTGCTAATAACTGAAGCCGATCGATGCTGCCTCTAGATGAACAGTGAGCGTTGCTGGGGGGTTATGATGAACAGTTCCCGGTGGGGGTGGATGAACAGGACCCCGTGGCGTTGCCTCTGGATGAACAGTCAGCGTTGCTGGGGGGTTTGGATGAACAGTTCCCGGTGGGGGTGGATGAACAGGACCCCGATCGTTCGAGCCGGTTGGGGCTGGATGAACAGGACCCCGTGGAGGGCAGGATGAACAGGACCACCCCGTGGAGGGCAGGATGAACAGTAGACGGTGGAGGGCAGGATGAACAGTAGCCCGTGGAGGGGTGGTTGAACAGGAGCCCGTGGAGAGGGCTGGTTGAACAGTAGCCGGTGGAGTAGCGCGCGGTGCAGGCTGGATGAACAGGAGCCCGTGGATGAACAGTCGCAGGTGGAGGCTGGAGGAGGTCGACGGTGGATGAACAGTAGCCCGTGGAGGCTGGAGGGGGTCCACGATGGAGATGAACAGTATCCCGTGGAGTCCATTTTGCGGTACGCCACACCCCTTCCGATGAACAGGACCCCCATTTCGACCGTAGCGCTCCAACACAAGTCTGTTTCCTCCGTTTTGCGGTACGCCACACCCCTCCCGATCAACAGGACCCCCGTTTCGACCGTAGGAGGTCCGTTTCCTCCGTTTTGCGGTACGCCAGACCCCTCCCGATGAAAAGGATCCCGTTTCGAACGTGGCCGGTCGAACACAAGGCCGGTTCCTCCATTCTGCAGTACGCCAGGCCTCGTTTCCATCGGCTGTTCCGTTGAAGCCCTCCCGATGAACATGACGACGCATTCCGTTCCGACCCAGCCGGTTGGCTCCCCATCAACATGACGACGACGTTGTTTCTCCGTTCGGACCCAGCCATGTACACGAGCCCTGGCCGTACGTATGCGCGAGTAGGTGTTCGAGACCCTGCCCGTATGTACGTACGTGGCCGTATTTTCTTTCTTGCACACTGGCCGTTGTACGTACGTGTACATGCTACGTGTGCGCCTCTACTACGACTCGTGCGCGCCTCTACATCGACCAGTATGTACGTACACGTTCGCGACCAGAATGACAATGATACGTACGCTTCGACCAGGTGGGTCTCGACTGTCAGGCATTTCCTTGCGTGCGGAGATGTAGCTGGTGGGTCCCAGCAGTCGGGGGGGGGTGAATCGTTTTTTTTTGCCCGAATACACTTCCTTGCGTGCGAAGATGTAGCTGGTAGGTCCCAGCAGTCAGGGGGAAACGTTTTTTTTTGCGAAATACAGTTGCCCGTCCGGTGGGTCCCTGCTGTCAGGTGGAGGAATAGTTATTTTCCGCGTAATAAGGAGGCATTTCCTTGCGGCTGCCGTGGACCCAGCTGTCAGCCTCTCCACGACAGTACTCTTCCGATGGAAGTCGTTCCTTGACCACGTTGACCACGCCGCGCCGAGAGGACCAGGGCGGTGGACAACGGCGAGCCCTAGGAAGGGGACGACGCGGAGAGGAGTACGAGGGTTCACTGGTTCGGCTGCGGTGTGAGGCTGCCGTCGCCGCGGAATAACAGGGGGTGTGGGTGAGTAGAGGGATGGCCTGGCCAGCGGTGGGAGTAGTAGGGGGCGGAGAGGCCTCCGCGGCATCACAGTCAGCCACGGGAGGCAGGAGTACGCGGCACGACTGGCGCTGCTTTGGGCGGCTGGTGCAAGAAGACCAGAGGTTGAAGAAGCACTACGGCCGTTGGATGGACATCGTACGATCACTGCAGCTAGAATCTTTTATATTGACTAAGTTGACAAAGCCCTTGGTATGCGTCAACTTAGTAGGCCCACAGGTCAGCCTCGGAAACGGTGCGCCCCAGATGTCAGGGGGAGGAATCATTTTTTGGGTGGCTGAAGCAAGAATATCCGAGATTGAAGAAGAAGCACGACATCCGTTGGATGGGCATCCAACGGCCACAGCTGCGAGAACCGTGTGTTGTTGACAAAGCCTTGCATACGCGTCAACTTAGTTTTTTTAGGGGACGCGTCAACTTAGAAGGCCCACAAGTGTGTGGCAGAGAACATATAGCCCATTTGCGATTTGTAAGAATGTACAACCCATTTTTTAATTCTAATGGAATTTACTACAACCCATTTACAGTTGTTAAAAGTACATCCCATTTTCTAGCTAGGACAACGATTAATAATTTCAACCAACCGCTCAAAACAGAATTCAAGAAAAATTCCCACATTTTTATGGGATCCCAAATATTTTTATCCGAAATTTCTAGTCAGATTAAATATAATTTCAAAATAAAGTTGTATTACGTTAAAATCCAATGAAATATTGCGCGCGCAACAAGTAATGAAATTAAAATTTTCAAATTCCGAAAATAATATCTTTTTTAAACTAATTACGCGTTTGGTGCATCTTTTTATAGTTACTGCCCAGTTATTATAATTACATCCCATTTATTATTTCTTAAAGTCCATTTCCTTGTTAAGCCTCATGCATACCTCCTAGGAAAGGTTGCAGCCCAGCGGGGCGGAGAATAACAAGTTGACCCGGATATTGTGTACAACTGTCAGCCCAGTTGCATTGCTGATGTTGAAAAAAAAGGCATGTGTAGTACATTACAACCTAACATGGCTACTCAGCCCACATTCAGCGACGCCGGAAAGGCCGAAACAAGGCTTTTGTACAACTTTTTGAAGTCACTGAGCTCAATCAATAACTTAATAAAAAGTTAGATTACAGTGGAACATAATTAAAAGCTGTCATGAGCAAAGAAATAATTCAATGGGTCCCACTTGTGCGTGTGTGCGTGTGTGCGTGTGTGTGTGTGTGTGAGAGAGAGAGAGAGAGACCCATCGATCGATGCTCGTAAATACATCTTTCAGCCATATGCAGATGCTCAGTTAAAACTTATATAGTTGACACAATCATATAAAACATCATAGCACACTTAACTTGCATACAAAAATTTCACGCAGGCGGCACAATCAGGATGGAAGCAGTGGATCGCTACGGGTAGGGCTATGTTGAAACCAACGAACTCGTACATAACGGTTCATCTTCTTTATCAATGACAGGGAAATATCTTGAATGCTGTGCAAAGAAAACAGACAGACAACACAATAAGTTCTGCTAGCACATTAATTTGACGTACATCCCTTTCTAAAAAAAGTTCAGGTACAAAATTAGAACAGGTCACAATCAAATGTACTGGCACATCAGTGCTTCACACCCATAGCTCGGATTTAACTAGTATCTGACAAGATTCAGTTGTTACCTCAAATTAGAGCACATCTAGGCAGCCAGCCATGCCTCTTCTCCCAAAGAAGCAGTGGCCTCCGCCGCGCGATGGAGTAGGCCTTGTGCCATCCATCATTCCGAGCAACACGGGGAAAGTCTAGCGTTGACTCCTGTAATGGATGTCGTCGACGGACCCTGGCACCAGCGGTGGCGGCAGGACTTCGATTGATGGATTGACCACTTCTTCGACATGCACGAACACTCGATACAGGTACATCCCTAACGTGGTCCGCGGCGGCCTTGGTGGCGACGAATAGTACAACCCCGGTTCCTGCATCGGTATCTCAACACCAATCACTTTCGGTATGGTGGACGGCCTCTTCAACCATGCCATAACCGTCAGAGCCCAACTGTCTGGAGGAACAAACATACTTACGAGCTCACCTCCAAGGTCGTTGATAAGCTCATTCATGGACTCACTGTTCCAAGCACGTCGAGGCATGCCGTGGAAGGTTAGCTTTGTTAAAAACTCAAGCTCAGAGGGCACCGAGCACCATCCTGGGTGCCACCGATCAAAGCTCACCAGCGCGGCATCGCAGAACAAACGCTGGGAAGATTCGAACACACGACTGTAGTCGAAAGTTGTCCGGAACCTGACGAAGAAATTAGCCGGTGGCGGAGAGACTTCGACGAGCAAATCACTTATTTGGATGCCGTGCGTAATGCCAAGAGCTTTGACAAGGTCGTCCAGCGAGACGGGAGGCCGGTCGCCGTTGATGGTTACCATCAGCACTTTCCCGGCAAACTGGTCGTCAAACGCCACCATTCCACTGTTGAGCGACAGCACGCAGCGACCGAAGGCAGGACGGACCTCAAGATCTCCGGCTCGGAGATCCGCGTTGACCGGCGTCATGATAGTGAGCTTGAGTACAGGGAGTACAGGAGGGGGATTTGGGGGAACTGGAGTAGGAATCGAGATTCGAGAGGTGGGGGAGGGGCGGGAGATTGGGGATGAAAAGGTAGCTTGAATTTCGAACACGCGCCAATATGCTCTCAGCGCGCAAGCGCACGAAAACACCGGTGGCGCCCACATGTCAGCCTAAGAGTCCTTATTCGTTCTTTTTGGAGAGCCCGGCCTTTTTTTAGGATCTTTTGAGATCCCGGCCTGAGAGTCATAATTGACCTGTTTGTCTTGCGTTACTACTCGGCCCATATTCAACGACACCTCACTGGCCCAAACAAGTGTACATCATCGAAAAGACACTGAGATCAAATTATTTAACTTGAAAAAGGAGATACACTCTGAACACTGGAGAATGGTGATGCCCTCATTTAGCCCACTAGTAGTTCGAGACAATAAACAGTTCGAAACAACGATATATACAACATTCAAACACTGACTAGTGACTACTACTGACATAAACAGCAAGACATGATAGTTCATAAGAAGTCTTGCTACACCACCAAAACGCACCCATCTGCAACGCTCAGACTCTCGTGATCCAGACGAGAATGACATTCTAAACAGAGCCAACTATTACATAGTAAGAGTGACATAGACGAGGATGACCAAATGACAAGGAATATGCATAACAAAAGAAAGAACTACCCATCCAGAACAAGCAGCAAAGACAACAAAGTCATTCGAAGAGATGATCCGACACCATCATAATTTGCAGCCCTGCTTCAGCGACCAATGATCCGGAGACACCAGTACTCCACCCTTTCGACGCAACAGCCCAATTACCTATCAACCTGAAGGCTTGAACCACATCACTGCCTGTCGTAATTGAGACATCCAGGGATGAAGTTAATCCGGATGCCTTTGTCTTTCTCACCTTCTTTTGGCTGCAGGTTGTATCGTTGACAATCAGGGGAGTTTGTTCCCGAACTCCTAGGGCTCGCCGTGTAGACACAGTTTTCCATAGCAAACAGAGCCTCTCTGCCATCAAGGTCCTTGCCAACAGTGATCTCCTGGTTAATCGGATAATTGAGTCCGAGAAACAGAGAGTGTGAACCAAAGCTGTTTACCCGCCTCCAACTAAAAAATCCCGAAGGCCCCAACAAGCTGGTATCCTGCTCATAGACGTAACAACCACTGTCCAGATACTCACGTATTTCACGGTGCTTGTAAACAGTGGGGTTTTTGCAATATAACTTTTCCGGCTAATGTGTCCGAATGATCATCAGTCTTTTGCCGTCGTCTGATCGAGCGAGGAACCAGTTGTGCTTCCCTATTTTTGGCAAAGGTGGTGTGATTACAAAGGGCAGTAACTGTAGGGACACTGTATCATATCAAAAAGGACAGGCATTGTTAATGTAAGATCAGCATTGTTCAGAGTATGAGTAAGATAATGCAAGAAACAACATTGATATGTCCCTGTTGGAACTGGGAGAAAAATACAGGGAAATGTATACTGGATTCGGAAATATAGAAGTGCCATGCATGGTTATACTCATGTTATCTCGCAATCGATTCTTCACAGGAAACTACCATGTCATGCATGTTATGGAATCATGTTCTATCCTCACAAACAAATTCTTCAAGGTAACTAACAGACCATGCATTGTTATATACTCGTGTTCTGTGGGCAAATTTTTTGTGAGGATATTATTCTAGCCATTGATTACTGAAGGGCGAATATAGGTATGTACACATGGTAAGCATTACAGGATTTCACTACTTCCAAATATAGAGTTCTCCATATGCACATTTACTTCCCTAATGTATGGTTAGATCAAACCAACAGTGTGGTGCATGTTTCTACATCATGAAAATGAGGAAACTAACATGGCCATTGATACACACTCATATTTAGTAGTAGTATATAAATTACTGTAAAATAAGGAGAATATCCATATATTCCTAACCGTTTGATTATTCAGGGGTACAAATTGGCTGTAATGACATGATCACAATCGCATGAATTAACTCATTCCAAATATAGCTGATTTACGGCGTCTCTAATACATTGCCATAGTTCTACTCAAATTCTGCTCAAATAGGGATATGCCAATCATCACAAAAAGTTCAAATAGTGTCATGGCGTCATCATTAACATGAGACGGAAACAACTTACACGCGCCGTCCCAGCAATACGTGGTGCCATCTGCTTTGTCGATCGCGTAGATGATGCCATTGTGTTCAATAGCATCACAGAAGTGTGTATCAGCTTTGACGACGATCCACTGCGAGCTGAGTTGTCTCCGTCTAAAGAAGGCACCGGCGTAAAGATAGGCGAGTCCCTTGTCGAACAAGGCAATTAGCTTGAAGTCTGCGTAATCCGCATGTCGTGTGGGCACTTGGCAGATTACAATCTTCTACAAAACAAGGTCCGTCCAACTGACGCGGTAATCTAGATGAGTAGGACCGCGATGGTAATACTCTATATAATCCAACGGAGGAAGGATAATCTCATGGGTGGTCTGGAAGTTCACGAGCACCAAATTTTTACCGTCTTCTCTGACGGCAGCCATCCAGTGGGAGTTCATGCCAACCCAGTACATACCTGCCAAGAAGTTCCGGGCAATGGTGATCGGATCGAAAGTCGAGGGAAATGATGTACGACGACCCACTACATACCTGCAAAGAAGTTTCGGCTAATGGAGATCGGATTGAAGTCGAGGGGCATCATGTATGCCTCCGTATCATGGTGAGCCAATCTCGCAAGACCAGATAGCAGCAAGCAGGGTGTCTTGAAAAGCTTAGGCCTCGCTTCAATGATGGCCGTGTGCATGCCCCTCGAGCATGCAGCCAGCCGCAGGGCACTCAACATATCCATACACGAACAACAGAGGTCGAGGACGTCACTGGGGAGATAGCTCCAATCACGGATCATATGGATCCTGCGCGGTTCGCGTTCGGCCATGGTGGAGTTTTGAAGGTGGGGTTTTGGGGGCTTGATTTACGGGGGAGAAGGTTGTCGGTGCTGGAGCGGTTAGCGAGGGAATAGTGGTACTGGGGGAGGCGAGGGTATGCGGGGGCACAGTGAGATAATGAAGAGTGACCTCAGGATCTCCGGCGAGACGGACATGGAGATGGAGTGGTGCTAGGGGAGAGGGGGACGAGGCGAGGCATGCTATACCGCGGCGGTGACAGTGACTGCACAGTGCACAAGATGAGGCTGACTTTGGTAACCCGGACACGCCGCCTGGACTAGTGTCCCCTCGGGCGCAGGATCTTGTCACTTCACTGTGAGGACTGGATGAATAATAGTATTTTGACCATCAAATGTACCACAGTTGTACTAATACTACTAGTAGGAGTAGTAGGAACATGAGTACACTCCCGTGCTAGCATGCCTCTGGGTTCACTTCATCCTCCAGCTATCATCCATATTGCGAGCAGAACCAAATTCTCGTGCATGCGGAAGCACGAAGAAGGACTTTTCTTTTTTGAGGACAACCGCATATTCTTTAACCGTAGTAGGAACATGAGTAGTACTCCCTCTGGTCCTCTTTTGTCTGCGCATAACTTTTTTCAGTATTTCTCTAATTAGTCTGCGTATATACCCTTTTGCATGCGCCCATTTCCCTCCATGCCCCGCATTCACAGCATTAATTAGCGTACGCATGAGCAGCTGCAGCCCGACTCCAGCCAATAAACTGCAGCATGCAAGTGGGCCACTCTGTGCGCGTGGGAGAGAGAAAAGGCAACCGAAGAGCCCGTCCAATCCATTGCATGCAGCAGTCAAACCACCGCACCTCTCCTCATGCATGCGCATAACTTCTCCCATTTACATCTCCATCGGGAACCGATTTTCCTCGGTTTTTTCACTACTCCTTGATCTTCATTTGCATCCAAACCACACTGCATTCACATTGTTTTAACCTCTTCACATCCTCCTGGAGTAATTCTGAAGCCCCTATAAATAATCATCTTCTTCAGTTAGATTAGCCATCTAATCCTAATTCTCCAAACCATAGCCCTCCGGTCCAGCGGTTCCAAATGGCGAAAGAGATCGAGATGCAGGTCTTTAGCGTCCAACATGTCCTCATCGAAGGCTCGTTGAGCATAGTTGCCATAGTCACCGACCACCCAAGGGTTGTTCGGAAGTGGATCAACAATGTATCCAGCTCCCTCCAAAAGGTGGAGATGAATGTCATCGGTCTCGATGCAGAGTACATGGAGCGTGCCACTGGGAAGATCCAACGCGCCGCTGTCCTTCAGCTGTGCCTCGAAGATGATGTTTTGGTGTACCACATCATACACGTGCCCTCCATACCAGGTGAGCTTCACGATTTCTTGTCTCGGGAGCACATATACTTCTGTGGGGCAGCCATCACAGGGGACAAACAGAAGTTGGAGCCGTACAACCTTGATTTGAAAAGCATCGCTGACCTACAAAACAGAATAAAAATTCCTGTAGAAGATTGTGATAAACCGACACCATCCCTATTCGACATAGCAAATTTTGTGCTAGGAACAAATCTTCAGAAGGGTGACGAGACGCTGGCATTAAGGTCGTCTGGATGGGAGAATTATCCCTTGACATACGAGCGGATAAAATATGCAGCCCTCGATGCCCGTGTGAGTTTCGAGATAGCTGCAAGGTCCAGAGAGCTTGTTGCGAAGCCGTCTCCCACAGAAAATGAGAAGAAGAAGAATAAGAAGAAGAAGATGCTGCACCAGCAACAGGGCATTATGGATTGATGAACTATTTCCTCTCTTGTAAAAAAAATATTCCCTCTCTATGTATATTGATATAGATGGACTATTTCGATGGTGTGCATGTCTTTGGAACAAGTGGTAGCGTGGGTCCGCTTGACTATAAGGAACTATTTATCCTCCTAACTTTCTCTACTACTCCTTCTAGTGATCGGTATGCAATGCATGTGTCCGTAGACATGACAGCTTGTCCATGGAAGTTCAACTACGGCGACCATCACGTTTCATCCACTGCCACTCGCGATTCCCATGATGCCGCTCCAACCCACGGCACCACGTCCCCCGACGTGCGCCTCACCCCTCTCGGCCACACCGCCCCTCTGCCTTTGTGTGCATGACATGTGGGCCACCTTAAATGCGGTGAGCATCAAGTTTCTACCACAGCCACACGCGGTTCCCACGACACCGCTCGAACCCATGACACCACACGTCCCGCACCATCGAATTTTCATCCAGCGGCTGTGACACATTTCGTCCCGAGCATCAATCCTCAGCTGGAGTACTTCTGTACTACAGGTAGTACCCGCCGGTGTGGCCATCCACGCCTCGTAACGCCCCGACGCCCAGCTATGGCACCCTCGCCACGGCCACGCCACCACCGGCCGGTTCATCTCGAACGAGTGAGTCGCGAACCACACCACCACCATGAGAATGACATGTGGGCCAGCCGCCTTTAACGTCCGCATGTCATTGACTCAGAGCATGGTTAATAATATAGCCGGCTGCTGGCTATATGATGTTGCCACGTCACATATAGCCAAGCTTGTAGCCAGCAAGTACAATAGTTGAATATTAATATGTACTACTTTGTTGTTACATGACCCACCTTGATCTCTCATAAAATGCCTAGGAGCACGTGCTGCAGTCGGCTGTTAACTAGTAGCCCACTTCTCTTCTCTTTCATCTTCTCTCTCGTCCAACTAAGCAAAAATATAATATTTAATGTCTTACAGCCCGCCTACATCACCTTATTGTACTTGCTCTCATAGGCCGGGCCCTAAGCCACTGAAGTTCAGTCCCGTGGGCCCTGAGAGGGAAATGTAACTCCTGTGGCAGGCCTTGTGGTGCTTCCGCAGTACGAGCTCGTGCCAAACCCGGAATTTGTTTCTTACTACTACCAACTACTAGTAAGCTACACGTGCATTGCATGCATGAGATTCTGGTGGTTTGTGCATTTTGCTTCTACATGTGGAGTCTTCTAGATTCTACATGTGGCAAAATCTGGTGGAATGTAGATGATATCCAACGGCCAGTAGTGCTCGGATTTGCCATTTTTGTACCGTCGGATTGGCTTCATCCAACGACCAACTTTCACAGTTATGGTTTGGTTTGCAGCCTAAGGTTGCCACGCCTAAGCTTAGGCGTGCCGGCATGTGTTTGGTTCATTGCTACACTTGTGGCTTGCCACACTTTTCTAGCTACATGGTCCACATGTCATAGACTCAACTTCTTGCCAAATGTTGCCACACTTGTGGTGGCCATTTTGTTAGCCACATTTTTTGTGGCAGACACACTTTGCCTAAGCTTAGTTGTGGCAAAGTTAGTCATGAATGAAGTTCAACCATGGAGTCTTCTAGATTCTACATGTGGAGGAATCTGCTGGAATGTAGATGATATCCAACGGCCAGGAGTGCTCGGATTTGCCATCTTTGTACCGTCGGATAGGCTTCATCCAACGACCAACTTTCAAAGTTATTCACACACTATATAGGGGGTATAGATATAGATGTGCCGGCCCGTTGCAATGGATCCAAAGTATATCTGTTTAGTGGAGTGCACTCTAAACACATTATATATTTATTTTTCTCTAACCTTTTGTAGCCATGCAACCAAGCCACATAAGCTTCATGGGTGCCCCCCACATCATATTATTCATACTACGTTGACAGAAAAAAAGATAAATCACCCAAAACAAGATATTCCCGTTTTTTGTTCCTACGATGTTGTGCCGTGCACGTACCTACTAGTTGTATAGTACAAACTTGGTACTAGTAGGAGCAGAGTAGTACGGAATGCTCCTACTCTATCAACGAGCCCCATCTGACACCAAATTTCTTGGCTTCCGTGCTATAGCTAGATCTTCCCCTCGTTTCTGTTTTCCAACACGGCGGCGGGCGGGGTGCGTTTGCCAATAGTCGGTTTGCTCAACGGCGGTCCCACATGAAGTGAAAATGCTAGGCAACACGCCTTCCCTAAGCTATGTGTCATGCCGGACGGGCCGTGGAGTACTCCCGATTCCCGGGCGTGTGTGGGGGGAGGGCGACGCGAATGCGGCAGGCCTTTTCCTTTTACTAGCAATGTGCCCGTGCGCTGCGACGGATCCAAAGTAGTAGAATAGTAGTACTTTTTCACAAACTTGAAAGAAATCACTCTTGTTTTGATATACTCCAAATATATTACTCCCTCCGTTCCTAAATATTTGAATTTTTAGAGATCTCAAATGGACTATCACATACGGATTATATAGACATATTTTGAAGTGTAGATTCACTCATTTTGCTCCGTATGTAGTCACTTATTGAAAAATCTCTAGAAAGACAAATATTTAGGAATGGAGGGAGTACTTTTCACTCAAAATATATTTCTCAGGTTGTTTTGATGATGTGAGGGAGGGATGTGGTTGCTTTTAAGTTAATAAGGGGTTTTCTGCACATTGGAGCAGAGAAGTGGGCTATTATTGCAAAAATGCCACAACTTACCTCACAGCCGTTAGATGCAGATCCAATGGTCAGAAACGACGTATGGTAGACACACCACCATCACCAACTGAGTCTTTTATAGGAGTATATATTTCTCAGGCTGTTTTGATGAGGTGAGGGAGGGATGTTGTTGCTTTCAAGATAATAAGGGGTTTTCTGCAAATTGGAGCAGAGAAGTGGGCTATTGTTGCAAAAATGCCACAACTTACCTCACAGCCGTTAGATGCAGATCTAATGGTCAGAAACGACGGATGGCAGACACACCACCATCACCAACTGAGTCTTGTATAGGAGTAGGAGTAGAGAAACATGTATAAATTGTAACATTTTGGTTCTGCTCCTTGGCACGATCGATAGATAGAAATAACGATTGGAAATGCTAGGGTGGGGCTATTTCCGCCAGATAAGCAGGGTACATAGTAGCTAGGTTGGCGCATCGTAGGTTTGGTCACACGCGGTCCGACATGTTCTAGTGTTTCTAGCAAGATGCCCGCGCGTTGCACGAAGTTGATGGAAAAGGTAAGCACAACTTATAAATTGACGGATGGAGTACTAGTTACAGTGATGCATATAATTAAGAAAATGGATCGCACATGTCGGTATTGACTGGAACGAGAATGCAACACCACAATAAGAATTAAGGCCACGATGATGATGCGATCGCAGTGGTGGTTACAGAAGGCAAGAAGAAAGATGCATCCATCAACGTACGACCTCCTCCTCCTCAACTTAGTGCGCCGGGCCAGCGACCGGCGGCTAAGGAGCGGCGGCTTTTGTGGCGAGGTCGAGGTGCTTCTCAGCAAAGGCATCCAAGGCTTCCAGCCGGTTGAGGAAGGCCAACGTCGTAGCGTCCTCACTGGCCTTGTAGATACCTATGTACACGATTTGCTCGTACATGTGGATGTGTAGGTCGACGAATTCTTGCAGGGCGAGGCGCATCGCAGCGAGCGCGACCTCCAGGTCGACATTCTTCGTGGCATCGACGGGCAGTCGCAGGGCCACCAGTGCTTGAAAGAGTTTCCGGCCATGTACCCGATTAGGGTGGCAGGCAATGAGGAGCCCGGGCGCGCGGGCTGCAGGATTACAGCGATGTCATCCGTGAGCTTCTTGACAACGGTGAACTTGTTGATGGTGGCAACAATCATCTGGCCCAACTAAGAGTCATGGCTGGCATCGACGATGGCCATGAACCAGCCGGTCTCCAACACCGTCTGGAGACGATCCTCGGCGCCAAGCCGTAGGCCGACATCGTGGACCATCTGGCACAGCCGCTGGCCTCTCGCGCGCATCGCCTCCATGGGTCTGGAGTGAGCTCTTTTGCGCTTAGTGTAGGTGCTTGGGCAAATGCTTAGGTGCGTACGATGTGGAGATGCATTGGAATGGAGGGGCGCCTTTATATGAGGGCAAACTGCGTTGCATTCACATCGTGCAGCCTCTTTTCCCGATCCTCCTCCCATTACTTCCCTCATGCATTAATTGAAGGAGGATGCATTGGCCGTTCAACATTTCGGGAACCGCTACTCCCTCGCTCGTCTGCATTAAAGCCATATCGGGAACTGCGCTGCCCGCTGTCAAATCAAATAGTAGTACTGCACCGCCCGCTGCACGCCCGGTTGAACACGCCTCCTCGCCTCCATCAAACCCCTCCGTTAAACCCGCATGCAAACCGAGAAACCTACTCCGGCCACACTTCCATTCATGAGCGGGCCGGAATTAAACCCAACACCGGCCGAGCTCCTCCCGTCAGCCCTCAGTTTAAACGAGGCCAGACGCCGGCCAAGCTCCTACCGTCCGCCCTCTATTTACACGAGGCTAGATAGACAGCGGGCAAGAATCGCACCCCTCCGCCGCTCCCCCATCTCCGCCTTCACCAATTTCTCCACTCTTCCGATGGCTTCCGAGGAGCCGTTCTCCGGCATATTACCCGGCTGGGTGTCCCACCGAGCCCTCCGGATACGGGCGAGGCCGCTCGGTGCTTCACCAACCTTGCTTGGCTCGACGGAGCGAGTTGCCGCCCCAAGCAGGCGCATGGTTCAGCAACTCGTCGCTCCAGTTCAGATCGATGTGGAGTGGCAAGTTGCTCCACACCGGCACGGCGGCGAGCACACTGGTACGGGCGTCATCGCTGCCGCGTCGTACAGCGCCTCCCGTGTCTGTGGGCGCGCCTCTCGTGCCTGCGGCAGCACCATGCAGGCAGAGACAGAAGCCGGGTGCGTGGACAGCGACGAGTCGGTGGCCAGCTTCTCCGTGTCCACCGCCATCATCGAAGAGAAGTAGAACACGGGAGGCCGCCGCCACTTGGGTCCCATGAAGGCCACTGCCAAGGCGGTGACTGCGCATTCAGGTGGTTTCTTTGCTTCTTCGTCTCTTTCGAGGACCTTTGTCGACCCCGCAAAGTGTCTGCCGGACATGAGGAAGACAAAGGGATCTGCGGGCGGCCATTTAGATTATGTGCTCACTCTCCAGCTGGCGGGAAATTTTTGTTCTAAGAATGGATAAATTGTATGTATCTATAACTAAAATAAGTCTAGATAGATCCATTTCTAGGACAAGTATTTCCAGATGGATGGAGTATTAATTATACCAAGATAGCCGGATTAGCACCGCTTAGTTCATGTAAATGTAATGAAATCCATCATGTTTATATGAAGATCCGGCTTTTTTATACGAAATCCTTCATGCTTATATGAAATTAGTCCGTGTTTGCATGAATTTCATCTTGTTGGTTAGAGTTGTGAAAATGTATGCCGCTGGCGTTTGATGTCGTCCTCCGCGGAAGGAAACGGGAGGAAATTTGCTGGCTGCCGTTGGAGATGCTCTTATGCTGGAAATAATAGAGTGACATCCAATCCATTTGAGTTAATTGCGTGTATGATTGTCCCTCTATAAAAAGTTAATTGCATGTACAGTGTACACGTGACTTGGAGGGTGGCTACAGCTTCATACAGAAAGTTAAAAAGAAACAAGTCCATCCTTAATCTTGTATTCTAAGTACTCTGTGGGTTCCACTGTCAGTACAGTAGCGAAAGAAGTATATATTAAAAAGTAATATATAATATAAAAATCTAAAGTTAAAGACAGAATTCGAACTCATGTCATCACGTTGCGAGCATCCGGCGCTAACCAGTGCAGCACATTTTTGTTGTAGACCATGCTGCTGATATATCTCCATGTCTACTCTTATACTCCATCCGTTCCTAAATATTTGTCTTTTTCAGATTTCAAATGGACTACCACATACGGATGTGTATGTAGACATATTTTAGAGTGTAGATTCACTCATTTTGCTCCATATGTAGTCACTTGTTGAAATCTCTAAAAAGACAAATATTTAGGAACGGAGGAAGTAGAAAACAGAGTTGGTGATGATGGTGTGTGTGCCGTCCTGCAATATAGGCCATCGGATTTATATCTAACGGATAGGAAGAAAACTGTGGCAATTTTGCAAAAATTTACCCACACCCCTCTCCACGTTCGTAAATACAGCCTTCCCCTGTTCATCCTTTTCTCTCACAGGATAAACTACTCATACAAATGCATCTTGATTTTTTGTGCAACGCACGGGCATCTAGCTAGTTTTTTTTTAAATAGTTACTGCGATAATTGGGTTGAAGTGATATATTTTATGTCTGCCCTGAATGATTTCGGATTCACTAGTAGTAACTTAGAAAAGGTTGCCTTGTTAATTAACATAAAACAGGGTGAAAACTATCACATGAGGCCGGTAAAAATGATGCACAATGGGTTCAGCGTCATCGTCACTACAGTTGTGCGCGCGCGAGAAGTCTACATATCGAGGGGGCTACTGAGCGAGGCACAGAGACACAATGTTCGAGAGAGAAACCAATTAACAGATTA